>NC_056628.2:65349060-65651633 GCF_002870075.4 Lactuca sativa
CGACTGACAATAGACTACAAGTGAACACATCAACTTAGTCCTGGCTTGGCCAAGCGCTTAGGTGTCATCATTAAATCATCGACGGCCCACAAATATCGCTTTTATCCCACTTTGGGTAAAAGGAATGGATAAACTTTGATTCAATGCTTGCTTGCACTCACTCACCGAATCACACATAACAATATGTTTTATAACACCAAGTTACTGGTGTGTTTACATATTATCAATGTGTAACCGATTCACAAGATACAACTCACATCTCAGTTTCAAGAATATAAGATGTTATCGTCTCATCAATCACTTGTGATAAAATCCATGAAGTGATCCAAGTGAGCGTGGGTTTCATCCAATGCTCAAATCATATTCATAAGCACCCGTGAACGTTGCAGCAAACTTTTGCTTATGTCTAATTCACTTTAGACAATCCACACACCAATTCACGACAGTCTTCATTCATACCTACTTCCAACATATGAGCGACTGTGGACCGTTTGAATAATTTGATTATTCTGAAATAATTTAATTATTCAGGAAGTCAAATCATTCAAAGTGAAACACAAGAATAATACTAATCCCATATGGCCCCAAACTCTGGGTATAAATAAAACATTTTTATTTAATCACCATATTGATTACTCATTATTTGTTGTTTCAGGATAATCAACTTCTTACTTGAATTATAACAACAATTGTTCCATGCTCTTAGCATGAACACTATCTTTACCTATGGTCCTTACTTTGTGAAATAGTATAATTGAATAACATCTTCAATCACACTCATTTCACAATTCCTAATCCATTAGTGTAAAAATACAAAATTCTTGCCACTACTAGAATATGTTAGATTCTAACATTTTATGCAACAGTCCTTTTCGTAATGTCATGGCACAAAAGTCACCAAGACTCGGCCAATGAAATTACAAAAATACTCTAATGGAAGACAATTCCACAGTGATGAAGTTTCACATTCAAAGTACATTCCTTTGAACATCCTTCTTGCATAAAAGTTTCTAATCTAGACATTTATTCTCGATATCCAACTCCCAATATGGAAACGTTTCCATATTTTCCACATGACAACTCATTCTAAATAGAATCTTATCTATTCATAATAATGTCAATATGGTCCATCCATGACTATACTTTCAACTGTCCACAAGCGACCAATCCTTGGTGAACCTTAGATTGTCCTTGGCAGTTGTTTAATTATTTTAGTCAAAATCGGTTCTATTTCCTTTTTCCCTCTAAATGCCCCAGACATTTGGAAAATTTTAGAACGGTCGAATATTATATCATATGCAATTGATCCTATACCCGAAGCGTATGGGATGCAATTCATAATAAAAACATGATACTTTACCAATTTCTTACTATAATATCGTCATAATATTTCTATTTGCCGTGTTCTCAAAAATTCGAACTATGAAGAGGGATGTCGTAATCATAATCATATTGTGAGAATGCAAATAATAAATATACACTTGACTAAATACAATTAAATTTCTCGATCTAATCTTTTAGATTGAAAATGAAGTATAACATTCTCTCCCTTAATTATAGCAAAAACATCTCTTCAACCCTTACAACCTTGCAAAGTGAAACTTTTGTTTTTCTATAATTAATATTGCCAACTTGCAATACTTAAATAATAATCATGCTCCCACTAACATGATGATTATATTCATTCTAGCATAACCCTTATGCTCCCACTAGCTTTGACACGTATTTAGGAACCAACTAAACTTCTAGAAATCAATACTTATTGACTTCCAAAGTTCATTGTTTCTAATATGATATGCTTCGATAAGCCTTTATCTAAGCTTCTCAAAATCACACACCTTTCCTTAGACAGCTCATATGTGTGTCTAAACTAATTCAGAACTTATCTTACTAAGTCCTAAATGTTCAGACTAATTGCCAAATTTCACAATTCGAACTATGAAAAGGGATGCTGTAATCATAATCGAATTTGAGAATGCAATTTACATAGTTGCTATCTCCTTAAAATCTCTCTTAGTGAAAGCGTTTCCTCACAATCATTTTCATGAAGGAGAGAAACCTTATGACACTTAGATTTTATGGTGTATGTGTTCCTATCCATGTGAATTTGCCATTATCATAATCGAAAGATAATGTTTGTGGCAAATTCAAACTCTTATGGACATAACTTGTTCATTCTTAATTTCTTGCCAACAAGGGTCCCACCATTGCTTCCAAGTTATCTAGCAGCTCACCTATGCCATTCAATGTACTTTCATTGAACAAGGTGTTTGCCTTATGCAGTCTATTGAGAACTCGTAGAACTCATATGCATAATCACTCAACAGGATTGGCACAGAAATAGAATTTTGTCAACACGATAGGTTACAACCTCAAGTTGTGCGCTAGTGTTTACTTTTGATTAATTCTTGAATCCTTTCAAGATCTTCAGACTCCCACTGACCTCTTGACACATTAGATTCTCTTATCAAGAACATTTCTTGATAAACAAATATCCAAGAGTTAGTGTGTGTCTATATCAACACAAAACATTACACACATTTGGTCTTACTTGGTCTTTGGCTTCTTCAAGACATCACAACATACCAAATTCAAATGTGTAAGAGTAGGAAAAGCAATTTTCTACTTCACATTTGATGAGTGTGTGTCACTCAATTCACAATCTTGGAGTACAATTCTAAGATTTGATTTTGGAATGAAGTATGACTCATCCTTTTGATTTAACCATTTCATCAATTCCTGATACCTCTTCTTAGCCATACCAGTGCACTAAGATGTTCTTAGAGGATCAATTGTGATATGGTTCTTAATCATTAAGATGATCATAAAACCGATACAAAAGTTGTAACAGCCCGGATTCCCAGGTATTATTTATTTATTTTGGTAATTGGTGAGGGGACTCGGCGAGTTGAAGCCTAGACTTGCCGAGTATGTTCGCGGATTTGGACGCGGGTTCGCGTCCGGACTCGACGAGTCCAAGAGTGGACTCGGCGAGTCCACGCTGTTTAATGAAACTCTAATTTCTCGGGTTTGAGGCGTATTTAAAGGGCCTTATGGCCGTCATTTGCACTCATCAGTCCCCAGGAGTGAAACCCTAGATCTTTTGAGTGATTCAAGTGAGGGAAGGAGCCATTATTGATCTTGGAGTTGTTGTCTAGCAAGGAAAGAGGAGATCTAGCCAAGAGGAAGCAAGAGAGGGGTGGATTCTTGAAGGTTTGAGGTCCAGAACATCACATCTGAGGTACAATCTCGAATCATTTTCTGTTGTTGTGATGTTCATGTAGATTTAGGGCTTTTGGACCCATTTGTGGCTAGATCTAGTGTCCTCATGGTCCCATAGCGAGTTAAGGTCTTGGATCTGGACCCATAGAGGTCCAGAGCACCTCATTGCCAAAGCTTTATGTGCATCCATGGAGGTTTTGGCTTGGGATCAATGTATTTGAGGCTAAAACACCATTCATGAGCTATTCAATGCTTGATGAGCATCAAGACTTGGACTTTACGTGGTCAATAAGCTTTAGGAGACTGGATCTAGGAGTTAGTGAAGCGGATCTGACCTCAGAAGGTCGTTTGAGTCCTTAATAAATCACCCAAATGAGATATTAAGGCTAGGACCCAACACAATATTCCACAACTTGGGAGAGGGATGTTGTAACCCAAATTGCAGAATATTTGAAGGTAAGGAATGACGATTCACTGATTTTCCACCATGAAAAACGAAAAAGAGATTAGGTTTTAAATGTATTGAAAAATTCCTAGATCCTTTGAGATTCATTGAACTTTTCAATGGCATGTTTAAATCTCGATATGCCCCTCGATTTGTGACTGGGATGCCGAGGATCACAAAACAGGGTATGAATAACCATGCAAACTTACATGGTGCCCCCAATGTTACAGTCACCTATTCGATGTGTTGGTTAACCACACACGCTCCACCGAACTATGACAAACATTGAGTCACCCTTTGCTACCTTTGCTTAGAACCATTTAGTGTGCCGGTTAACCACACATGCTCTACTAACATCTTCGCATGGGTACAAAGTGTAATTTCATGGAATTGCATCAAATTCACTTTTGCCTAAAGTAACTAAGATTGAGAATTTTGTATAAAGCATTTAGTTACTTTATACTTCATTATACTTTTAATGGAAAGGGTTTGCCCTATCCTACCCGTTCGGCTAACGACCCTCCACCAATCAAGGAAGCGATGGGTGAGAGTGGACACCCATTAAACGACCATTTTATAGGCCATAACCTTATACCCCCTTATAGATCGGCTTCGTGAGTGAGACCTACTAACGGTAAGACTAACAGTTTAAGTTATGCATATATAATATTAGACTTTTAATGTTATATATAGTATAAGGGTGTATTTTACACCTTTTAAGAATACTAGGTGGTCTAATTTAATAAATTATACTTTTAATTTAATTAAATGTAAACCATATCACTATGGATTTATTAACTCTCTTTTAATTATACACTTAATTAATTTAATAAAACCATAAGGGTGCAATTTGAAATTTTTCAAAACTTTGGGTTTTAGAATTTAACATTTTAAAAATTAAACTTTTTAATTAAAATTTAAATTCCACAACTTGAGGGCAAGTTTTGAAACATTTCAGATCATTAGGGTTTAGAATTTAAATATTTCAAAATCAAACCTTTTAATCAAAAATTTAAATTCCAAAACTTGAGGGCAAGTTTTGAAACTTTTCAAAAAACAAAGGATCAAATAGAAATAATTTAAATTAAACAGTTAATTTAATGATTATCTAAATTTGACCTAATCCACTTTCATGCAAGATATAGATCAAATAATTTAACATTTATCAAATAAGGTAACAATTATCTAATTAGATGACAAAAATCTTTTATTTTGGGAAGGATAATCATAAGGAATCAATAAAAATCGTATTTTATTAATTTGAAACAATTATGACAATTATCCTAAGTCAAAATAGACAGAAATCCCGAAAATCCATCTGTCTGACAGCTAAACTTGTCGAGTCCACTTTGGAACTCGTCGGGTTCCTCATGGAACTCATCGAGTTCATCAGGCAGAAAGCATAAAAATCAATTTTAAAGCTTGAACAAATAAACAAGGCATCAATACAATAGAAACCAATCAAGGCTCTGATACCACTGATGGGTTTTAGCCATAAGAACATCCTATGTGCTCATGCAAACCCTAATGCTTGGATCTAGGTTTCTCTATTATACATGCAATTCATCCAAGACTTTAAACCCTAGATCTAGCATGTGATAATCAATATTAACATAAGAATTGGGTTTTAGATCTTACCTTGATTGTTATGTAGCAATAATAATCTCAAATCCTCATTGTAATGGCTTTAGCAAACTTAGAGTCACAAGTGTCACTCCTCTAATGGCTCACAAACACCAACAACAAGAGGATGAAGAATGAGAAGAGAGGAGGCACCCAAAAACGTGTTGAAACCCTAAGGAATCACTTTACCACATTTTTGAGTCTCAAGGGTCCTTTAAATAGTGAGGCTATTAGGGTTATCTAACAAGGAAACCCTAATTTGACTGCTTAGGCCCTAAGCAGCCCATGGACTCCCTCCTTAGAGGCCTTGGACGATTTCTAATGGGTTTTCCCATAGAATTCGTCCACTCCATCCTCTATGGAGTCCATTAGCCCAATATTCAACTATCACTCAATTGACAGTTCTAGCCCTTAAGTTTAATTAATATCTTTTAGCCATAAAATTAATTCTTAATTAATTATTGACTAATATTAATTAAACAATATGATTTCTCCTTTAATATATTATTCTCATAATATATTAATAAATTATAATTAATCCTCTCTCTCCATAATTCATCCTATCAAGTTGCTTTGGTGAAGGCAACCCAAAAGGACCATGCACCATCGGGTCAAGTACATACCAAAATAGTTATGGGCTTAGACACTAATCCAACACCAATATCGATACTTCAACTTCACTACCACCATTTATAACACCCACTCCCACTTCGTTACATGTTTCAACTATATCACTAACATTTTCAAACATTATGGAACAACCCATCACTTCTTTTTTTCCTTCACAATCAACCGAAGGAGAAAAATCAATTCCTGATGACATTCAAGATGATGATGATGATTTCTTTTGCTCATATCCAATTTGATCCAGAGGAGGACAATATTCTAGATAATATGTTTATGTCTGATAAGCAGTTCAAGATCCTCAATCGAAAGCTGAATTGTTTACTACAGCTTCAGGCTGACACTAGGGGTAGAAATATTGTGTTTGGGATCGAAGTTGATGTTTTACTGAAAGCCCAAGAACGTCGCTTGAAAACGGTTATGAAACAGATTGAAACAAATGTTGGGTTAAAAATATGGTTTATACTTTGCTTTTCTGGGCAATTGTGTTTTTTCTGTAATATTTTATTAGTTTACGGTCAGGTTTATGGTCAGGTGGGTGTTTACGGCCCGACCGTAAACCCATTTACGGCCTATGTTTCTCATTTATATATATAGAGGTGAGGGGTGTGAGGAATAGAATGATGAACACTATAGGAGCTTAAGTGTGTGCATTTGAAGGTGTTCTAGAGAGAGAAACTAGAGAGAAGTTTTGTGTGTGTGAATCTTTTGTATCCGGATCTTCATTCTAATCATATCATACGTAGATTCACCATCTTCTTCTTCTTCTCCTTCTCTTCTATTTGATCTGACATCATCCGTTTGATTGGGATTCCGTACCATCAAACGAATCTGATTGATACACAAACAGATTAGGGACTTACAATTGGTATCAGAGTTTGGTTTGTATCACTCATCTTTGTCAGATCTGGAGCCGATTTGATCTTATTTTGGAAAGATTCCTGCGTTTTTGGATAGATCTCGGAAAACTCGGGGGGGGGGGGGGGGGGTGTTTCTTTGCGTTTTTCTTAAAAACGAGTTTTTGATCGAGTTTTGGAGCAAAAATGGTGACAAACATCGTTTTTTTCGCGATCTGAAGTTGTGTTTACGGTCCTTGAAGGGTTTACGGCCGTAAACGTGTTTACAATCGCCGGAGTTTACGGCCTCGGCGCGGAATTCGGCTTGGTGAACGGCTAGGGTAGCCGGCTCAGATGCTCGCCATCTCGTCCTCGCATCAACAGCTCTTTATTATAAAAAGAAAGGGTGTTTACGGTCCTTGAAGGGTTTACGGCCGTAAACGTGTTTACAATCGCCGGAGTTTACGGCCTCGGCGCGGAATTCGGCTCGGTGAACGGCTAGGGTAGCCGGCTCAGATGCTCGCCATCTCGTCCTCGCATCAACAGCTCTTTATTATAAAAGGTAAGGGGATTTAGAGCTGCCGAGGTTCGAACTCGGGACCTCCAACACTTCAAACCACGCGCCTTAACCAGTTGAGCTACAAAGGATCTTGTTAAATAGTTTGATCGTTTAAACTTTATACACTTCTCAGCAGCAGCAAGCCTCGCATCAAATCAGCAGCTTCGCATGCCTTCTCGATTAGCAGCCTCGTCCGTCCTCGCATTGCGTCATCGGCATCGTCCTTGCAGCAGCATCTTCACCTCGCATACACTAAAATAAAGGGAGGCGAATTTGGGGGTTGCCGGGAATCGAACCTGGGACCTCTAGTTCACGGTCAGCGTGCCTTGCCAACTCAACCAACCGATCTTTTGTAACTTAACTTCGAATTTTTAAACTTAACCTCTCCCCGTCGCTTCCAAGTTTCGCAAATTTCACACTTTTAGCCCAAAATTGATTTTCTTTTAATATTAAATTTCTTTTTCAACCAAAAATTTTAGTTTTTAAATTTTGAATTTTTTTTTGATTTTTTTTTTCTTAAAATTTTGACTTTGACTTTTAAAAATTTGATCTTTGACTTTAAGCTTTGACTTTCTCATTTGACTTTTAAATTTTCAAATTTAGCTTTTCGGTTTGACTTTTTAAATTTGACTTTTAAGGTTGACTTTTGAGGTTTATAGTCAAAGGGCATTTTTAAATTTAAGTTTGACTTTTAAGTTCTAGTTGTGCTTTTAATAGTTTTTTGAAGTTTACGAGGGAATTGAAGACATGAAAGAGAGTCGTCAGGAGATGCTAAGACAAAACTTCAACATGTTCGATTATATCAATGGAGAAACCCTGGAAGCTCAGTTGCAGCGATTTACCACACTCACTACTGAAATGAATATAGTTGGGATCTTCTTGACCAAATATGAGATAAACAATAAGCTATTGAATTCACTTCCGAAATTGTGGGATATGAACGTGGCGGTCATCAAGAAGACAAAAGATTCTCAATCGTCTTAGTCTTGCTGATATAATTGAAGAACTTGACGCTTTGAATTGTCGAAAAACAATGAGTTCCGCAAACCTTTCGGTCAATGAAGTTTCATGTTCTCAATTATGTAAAGTTTCATGTTTTGAATCATGTGAAGCTACGATTAAACTTCTTCGTGAACATAATGATTTATTAAAAAAAGAAGTTGAGGACTTGAGATATGAAGGATATCAACTCAAGAAAGGACAGAAACCCCTAAAGGCCCAGTTAGAAACTAAAATAAAGGATTTTAAGAGAATTCAGACAAAATACAGTGAAAAATGTGAACTTTATGACTATATTAAGAGACAATTTGATGTTGTAACCGAAGAACTTGACGCTTTGAAAACTAAGTGTGGAAAAACATATGTTAGTTTCAAAAATTATACCGTGTCAAGTAAGACAGTCGATTTATTATTTGAAACCCAATTAAAATTCAAAGATAATCAAAACAAGGGTTTAGGGTATGATAGTGTTCCTCCACCTTTCAATCATAACTACACATCCATCCCTATGACATAGGAAGAAATTGACAGGGAGGTACATCTTCGATATGGCAAACCAGCTGGATTTGTGTAAGGAGGTATTCAAGTTGAAAATACTAATGCTTCTACTTTATGTGCAGGTAAAGTAGCAGAGGATGAGAACAAGGAGAACACCATTGAACAAACCAACATCTCCTTGAACTCTGAATTTGTTGCTTCGAACTCAACTGCTTCTGATCAACCTGCCGTTGAGAAATACAGGCCACCAATTCCAACGCAACAGAGTTCTTGTTGCAAGTGTGCATGTGGGAACAACAAGAGACAAGGCAAGGATACACCACCAGGGGCAGGAAGAAACAACTTCATAGTGAAGAAAAAGACATGTTTTCACTGTGGAACACCTGGACACATTGCCCGAAACTGTCCAAATCACGCATACATTCCTTACTACGCACAAGGCTGGCAGAACGCGCCAAGAGGGAGATACTGCAAAAGATACCCCTCGAGATCACGATCAGATATTGACGACTAGAGTGCCAAGAAGTCCAAGAATTCAACTCAGAAGGCCAAAAATCAAACCCAAAAGGCCGAGAATCTGAATCCCAAGGGCAAGAAGGGAATGTCAGCCAAGAAGTCCAATCCAAGAGATGCTCCCGTTAAGCCAAAATCAAAGTCATCTCAACGGCGGACATCAAGTTCAAAAGCAAGTATCGAGGCACCCATCGGATCGAAAAAGAAATGGGTTAAACCCAACTCCAAATGGGTACCAAAGGTTCAATCTCCCAAATCAACTAACAACTCTAATATTTCTACATCTTCTGTTTGTGATAAGCAGGACATGTCATGGGAGAGAGTACCTTGCATGGATGACAAAGGTCGACCCAGTTTCATAATGGTATGGGTTCCAAAGACCAACTAATCCCGCTCTGTGCTGGAGCAGCTATGGAGGCATATCACCAGACTTCAGTTTGTTGTTAGTGGTTGTTCGAGGCACATGATATGGGACATCTCTCAATTGTACAACATTCAAACCTTTGTTTGAGAGTATGTGTCCTTTTGTGGGAAAGGAAGAAAGGAAGAGATCACTCATGGGGTTAGTGCTTAATGATATGAAGAATTTTCGGATTTGTTCTGAGATTACGCGTGTTGTTCTCAGACCTTCTGGATGCAAATTCAATTGGTGACTTACGGTTTGAGTTTTCTTCTCTATACTCCTGAGTTTTTCTTAAGCTGATTCGCTTTAAAGACAAATTTTTGTTTTATGATAGTTTAAATTTGCGCATTTGCTTTCGTTTACCTCCTATACACAAATTTAGGGGGAGAAATAAAAACAAAACAAAAATTTTTTAAAATTTTAAAAAATCCAAAAACATTAGAAAATCAAAAAATCAAAAGAATATGTTGGTTATGAAATGTGCTTGAGAGAGATGTTTTGGGAACTGATATTATCTAGTGATAACAGGCAATCTGATTCTGCGTAACGTACCCAAAATTGAATTGTCTATGCTTTGGGTTTGATGCGTTGGTAGGCACGAAAGATTCTAAATGGACATGACTAGGCAGAGTTGAACTTAAGGAATTCATAGACTTGACAAATTTTGACCTAGTTAGATTCGTTTTGCCTGACAATACGACGCTTGGATAGGTTGAGCAGGGAGATATATATGGGAATCTATTGGTCACATTAAAGAACCTGTACTTGGAACCGTGGATTAATTTTTCCTCGATGTGCGGATTCTGTCCTTAATTCCGGTATTGATGGGGCGACTGGTAAGTTCCGATGAATTAGGTTTGTAGAAAATTGTTTTCTTTCTCTATCTGTCTGTTAGTCATATGTTACCTCCTCTGCGTGACTCAAAATCTGACCTGGACTGTAACATATGCAATTCTATTTCTCTGCATCTTCTATCTATGCAATTCTTTCTATCTGTTAGCCATATACTGTCTCCTTTGCGTGACTCACAATCCGACCTGGTACACAGTATATGCACCATTCTACTTCTCAATCCCTCTAAAACTTAAGTTAGTCATATGTTTCACCCTCTGCGTGATTGGAAGGGATCCGACCTGGGTGTATAGCATATGCATTCTAAATCTATCCTCTCTCTTTATAATTGTTTGCTCACCCGATGTAAGGAGTATTCTGGAAGTCTTTGATTGCTGGGGCATATCAGGAAGTGGAAAACATGTTCTAGTACAATTAAAATTGTACACATACAGATTGTCTGTAGATCTCGATGCTCAATTTAGGTGGACAACAATATCTTTGGTCGTCGTCAGCTGAATGGTCCTTAAGGAATATTATCTAGGAACTTAGGATCACATTGTCTTGTCACTGATAGTATGTCCTAATTTTGTCACAATTTTTCGTGTTTAAGTGGACAACAATATCGGTGATCGACCAGACAAAGACGTGAAGATAGAAGGTACCGACAAGCGGATAAAGGTTGTCTAAAAACTTTGATCCCAAATCATTCTTAAAGTTAGATATGCTAAATGTGTTCATAGTTTTCTTCTAATTTAAATATCAGGGGAGAATTAAAAATTTAAAAAAATAAAAATTAAAAAAATCAGAAAATTAAAAAAATCAGAAAATAGTGTTATTTTTGTTTAATTTTTTTCAGAAAATATGAAAAAAAAAATCCAAAAATATTGTGTGCTAAAATTTTCTTTTAGTTTAGTTTAGTTTTGAATAGTGAATTCAGGTGCAGATGAAACTCATGGAAGTTTGTGTCGAAAATTTCTGAGCCAAGGCTTCATCCGTGAGCAGTGAAGAATTCGCATTCGAAGGAGCAAGAAATGAAGATTATTCTTTCAACATTCAATCCTTCAACCCCAGAAGAAAGGTCAAGCTGACTTGAAGATTATGTGACAGATTGCATTGAAGCCTCCTCAATCAGTCTGCTGCTATCTTAAACCTGCTGACGTGATCCAGAAGATTTGTTCTCTCTGATGTTATCTCTGAAGATTCTCAAGCTGAAAGCGTTATCTTTCAAGAATCAGTACGTCAAGCCTCCTCACCCAATATGCGTTCAATGCCAAAATTTTGAAGAAAAGCCCAACTGCTCAAGATGAAGTCATTCATTGAAGATAAATGCTGAAGCCAAGCTCTCGATGAAGATTAACAAGAAAAGCCAGCTACTTTTTAGGGGGAGCTTGTTGGGTCATTTAAGAAAAGAAAAGAAAGCTATAAACCAAAGGGGAGATTGTTGGGTCAAAAATATGGTTTATACTTTGCTTTTCTGGGCAATTGTGTTTTTCTGTAATATTTGATGAGTTTACGGTCAGGTTTATGGCCAGGTGGGTGTTTACGGATGCAAACAGGTTTACGGTCGTAAACCCTGTTTACGCCCCGGTCGTAAACCCATTTACAACCCATGTTTCTCATGTATATATATATATAGGCGTGAGGGGTATGAGGAATAGAATGATGAACACTAGAGCAGCTTAAGTGTGTGCATTTAAAGGTGTTCTAGAGAGAGAAACTAGAGAGAAGTTTTGTGTGTGTGAATCTTTTGTATCCGGATCTTCATTTTAATCATATCATACATAGATTCATCATCATCTTCTTCTTCTTCTTCTCCTTCTCTTCTATTTCATCTGACATCATCCGTTTGATTGGGATTCCGCACCATCAAACATATCTGATTGATACACAAGCAGATTAGGGACTTACAACAAAGCATGAAGAGCTTTTAAAGCATCATGCTGATTCTTTTCAATATGAGGTTTAAGGATTTGAGGGTTGTTGCTAAAGAAATTCACATTCTATTTGTTGAAGAGGTAAATAAAGTCAAGGAGGTTGTTAATCTCAAAGTTGAGGCGATCCAAACAGAGATGTCAAACGATATTGTTAAACTCGGTCATAATTATTTTGATCTTTATACCAAGGTTGATGTAATTACTGTTGCAGTTACAAGGTTTTAGAACACTTCAACTCTTTTTGTACTAAAGCTGATACTAAGAATGAATATGATTCGAAGGTGTTTGCCAAGCTAAAAGAATTATTGGGGAGTTTGATGGAATCATTTTCAAAGCTTGATGTTTCTCCTTCATCTTCAATTTCTCGGGAGTCTCTTTTGAAGTTGTTTTCTTCCTTAGAAAATAGTTTTAAAGTTGAATTTGCTCCTCTTTTTTGAATGGTGAATTCGATGTCAACAGATGCCCCACATATGTTTGTAACATCCCAAATTTTGAGACAAAAAATTTAATTTTAATAAAGCGGTTTATAAAAACATTTGTAATAAAACATCACCGATTAACATCCTTTCATAAAAACATAATCACGTGTCTCAAAACCATATCATACAAATAGTAATATTGTCAGAGTACAATCCCAAGAACATCATAGTACGGAAATCTTGTGTGTGTGTGTGTGATGTGCAGCTAGCGAGCCAGCTCCTTCCTCTTCGCTAAAGAGGTACCTGAAACAAAACTGAAAACTATAAGCATAAAGCTTAGTGAGTTCCCCCATCATACTACATACCATACATAACACATATTTCCAGACATATTTAGGTGCCCGACCTACCCTGCTGAGCATACCGGGGTGCTCAACCTACCCTCGCTAGGCATACCGGGGTGCCTAACCTACCCCTGTCAGACATACCGGGGTGTCCGATCTACCCCTCTGTTTTATCTCAACAAGTTACGGGGACTATTTCACCCCTACTACTACCACATAAAGACATAACATAATCATACTGTCAGGCATACCGGGGTGCCCGACCTACCCTTTGGTCTTAACGACCGGATATGGGGACTATTCCCCCTACTTCCACTTTCACATAATGTCATATCATACTAGCATGTAAACATAGCAGATAGTGGCAAACCAATCAATTATCATAAAGACAATCATCTCAACTATAAGCAACTACTAGTGGGCCGGCATTAGTGTCTTCGACCCACTTCTAATGGAAGGTAACTCACTTTAAAGTCGTGTTGTAATCGAACTGTCCTCGATGTTGTAATCAACTCCCTCGAGCTCCTACACATATCAACCTTCCTTAATTACCCCTTCATGGTCAGCTCAGGTCAAAGTTCAATTCAAGGCCAACACCTTGGTCAAGGTCAACTCTGGGCCAAAGTCAACATCTGGTTAACCCAACTCGCCGAGTTGATCCACCAACTCGTCGAGTTCCATAATACACCAATGCTACAAGTTTCGATCGTACTCTTCAAGTCTTTCCAGAACCCGCCGAGTTATCCTTCATACAGAGTCGGGACCTTCTACAACTGACTCGTCGAGTTCGTCTTTGGACTCAGCGAGTCCTTCATGCAATTTGGTACATTTAGACCTAGACTCGCTGAGTTCTCCATGAACTCGTTGAGTTCTCCTTCATGCAGTTGGGAATTAGTCTTGAACTCACTGAGTTTGTTCTTGAACTCGCCGAGTTCATTGATCCTCAGTTCCAAAAATCAACCCAACTGGCCGAGTCTTCTTCCAACTTAACACATTGCTCATTATCAGAAAGGGTTTGGGGAAAACTACGACCCGACTCACATGAGTGACTCGTCGCATCCCTCCATCTCCAAAACTATTCAGTCGACTTTAGTTTGGCTTAATGCATTCAAAACATCTATTTGACCTCCTAGGGTCCATATTACATGTAAAGTTACAAACTTAATGTTCATGCATGGGGTATTTGGCTCAAATGGTCCTAAAAAGAGGTTTATATGATGCATGGGACTCCCATGGCCACAAAGTTGGCACCTTTATGCCATGTGGCCCCTTTAAGGCTCTGGATCCGAAGTTGTAACTCCCAATCAAGCTTGCACGCATGAATGGTTCCATAAAATGCTCCATAAAGCCCTAAATTACCCCATGGAGGGATCTAAGGAAGGAATAAGCAAGGTATAGACTTTATACCTCAAATGAGCTGGAAAAGTGGCACAATCTCTGGATCTACTTGCTTCCCCAAGAACCTTCGTGCTTTCTCTTCCTTCTCTAGCTTCAAAATCACCACAAACACACAACTATGGCTCAAGAATACTCAAAATGGGCTAGGGTTTCGTGAGGAGGGTCTAAGGGTGTTGGAGGCTGTAAAGGAAGCCAGTTAAGGTGTTTAAATAGGGTGCAAACCCTTAGAATTAGGGTTTCCTCCAGACAGGCCTACTTGTTGAGTCGAGGCATCTGACTCGGGGAGTAGGTCCTTCCACCCGTGTCCAAGTTTCACCTCTACTCGAAGATTTGGGGCCTCCAACTCGCCGAGTCCTAGAGTAAAAGTACAAAAATTCATATTTAAAGTACGTACTAGGAACCGAGCGCTATAATGTCTCATGTGGTGTAAGGGGGGAGAAAAAGGGGTTGGCTTGGGATCTTCGAAAGGAGCTGGTACTGGTTCATCGAAGGATTCTGATAGTGGAAAAGTTGTAGGGAAGGTAATAAGTACACAAATTACAACTTCACTATCTACTTCGTTGTCAACAACCTCAACCACCATGACTTCGAAGCCTTTAACCAAGGGTATTGTCATTCGTTGATCCGATGGAGGTTCGATTTTTTAGCCACCATATTTGAAGCAAGACAAATGTGATAAAGGAAAGGGTATTGAGCCTTCTATAGAAGAAAAGAAGAAAGCTCAAGAGGCTGAAATCGAAAGACAAAGGCAAATACATCGTATAATTTGTGAAAGGCAAAATGATCCTCTAGGGCTTGAGAAGGGTGATCCAACTAATCCATTTTGTTACGAGATTATTGAAGATATAGTTTTCAATAGGATCATGCATGATTTTGAGAAGGTTCCTAAAAAGAGCTTTGATACTGAAAATATTGATTTCAATTAGTTGGATTTT
This sequence comes from Lactuca sativa, assembly GCF_002870075.4. Classification (NCBI taxonomy): domain Eukaryota; kingdom Viridiplantae; phylum Streptophyta; class Magnoliopsida; order Asterales; family Asteraceae; genus Lactuca; species Lactuca sativa. The sequence goes on from NC_056628.2 coordinate 65,364,647, forward strand.
CCTATCAATGAAATGATGTTTATTTCAGCTCAGTATCAGATTGTGGATAAGTTCGAAGACAAGGAAGAATATAAAAGATTGAAGTTAAGGTTTCATGCAGTAATTGGGAAAAGAGAAGAGGATATCTGGTCATTGGTGAAAATAGTGAATGTTCTCAATATTTTGAAAGATGTTTTTTTTTTCCGAAGGGGTGTTGCAGAATTATCGATTTTACGTGGTCAGAGCTAACAACGTTGCTTGTGATTTCTAAGTGATATATTTTCCCTTAATGAACATGAATGACCTCATCAACGTTGCGAAGATTATAAGATATGTGGATGTATCAAAGCTACAAGTCAATAACAAGGAAGACTTCTTGATTGGATTTGCTCATATCAAGTTGTTCATAGGCAATTATTATGATTATCTAGAGTTAACTGATGTGGAGTTAGCTTTAGCAATGGGACGTCAAGTAAAAGTACCGCAATCGATGCTAAAGGGTCAAGGAAATTTAAAGGAATTCGATGATGGGGAGATAGTTTTGAAACCTTTGGGTCTAGTGTTTGTTGGGAAAAACAAGAATAACAAGATGAAAAAATTTCTTTTTCAAGTATGTGATGTTGAGAAGTATATGAATTCACAGTAAACTAATCTTCTGGTTCGTATGAGCAAGTGTAAGAAGAATAATACAGGAGATATATTTGAAGTTAGAAAGATAATTACATGGTATACTGAGGTTCATAGGATACTTCATCAAGCTACAAAGTTGTTAATGACTTAAGTTCAACACTGCTCACAAAGGGGGAGAATGTTGAGTTCGAATTTGGTTGTGAGGTGTCAAAGTCATTTGTAGCTTTCCAATATTCGAAGTTTGTATGTTAGATTCGAGTGCATGTATTTTGTAAGGGTAGTTTAGATTTCAAAGCTTTCATGTTTACGCCCTTATGTATTTTTTTGTTCACTTCAGCTGTTCCTATAAATAAGGATTAGTACTAGGGTAAAAGGAATGAGTCTGCAACTTTGTGCACTTTACTCTCTCATAATCTTGTACTCGTAATGAAGTATTAATAGAGCCAAACATATCTTATTTATGTTTTGTATTCTTTATTAGATTTGTACTCTGATTTCTTTCACTTTACTCGATTTATTCAAACTACACTCCAACCTTCAGATCTTAATCAACATGATGTTTAGATGGATAAAATTTCCAACTCTATCCATAATATTGTCTCAAGCTTTCAAGATCTAAACTTTAATACACCAAAATGACATAAGTGACCAAGATAACTTGCATGACTGAAATGGAAGGCAAAAGATCAAAACTTTCCTAGTCCATGAGATCCAAGAAAACATTCTAAACTGATCAAAAGGTGTTGGAGTCTAGATCTAAAACATACAAGATTCTTGGGACCTAGGAGAGTACTAAAGTTGCTAACTTTATTCTCAAATCTCACTTAAAACTCATTAAAATAGGCCAAAACACCAAATATACTTCGATCCAAGATGAATATGTCATAAAGTTTGGAACTTTATAACTTACAAAGGTCTAGAAGGTAGATGAAAGTTGAGATCTTCAATTTCCAAGCTTCAAGGATCAATCTTGTATGAAAACATTGCTCCAAAATTACCAAAAACATATGGGAGAGGAGAGGGGAGGCTAAAATATTGAAAATGGTGGCTTGGGTTTCTCCCAAGAGGTTCGAGATATGATGGAGGATAAGAAAATACCCTAAAAGATGAATCCTACCTTTAAATACTTTGAAACCCCTAAAAATTTTATAGGCTTTGGGATGTGCAGTTCTCATGCCATGAGAATACATTCTCACCTCGTGAGTACTCTCACGTCATGAGAATTACTTCTCACCTCGTGAGAACGGGTTTTCACCCAATTTCACTTTAACTTCAAACAATCATAACTTCTTCGTTTCAACTCTGTATTTGGCGATCTCTATATCCACGGAAAGGTATTGATGAGCCCCATACTTCTATCTAGTTAACTTTGGATTAACAAATGTCGAAATAAAAACCATAATTCATGAAAGAATTCTAAAACATCACTTTTCCCATTTTGCCCCTTTGACTCCAAGACACAAACCAAGTCTTTAATCACTTATCCAACATTGTCATCATCCAATAAGGTCTAAACCCCATTCCATTGAAAGCCCAAGACATTTTACTTGATCCATTTATTTTCCACAATCTCAAAATAAGAAATTTCTCCAAACAAGATGTTTTAGGAACCCTAGGAATAACAACATTCACATCTTTAGGTCAACAACTTCTTCACATAATGTATGTATCAAATCCCTAATCACCAACTTTTTAATTCTATATCTTAACATCGTTTCAATTTGGCTATTTTGATTTTAATGTGCGTTTGATCAATCGTTTTTAGGGATTTCCAAATCCCTAAAGTGAGATGGCTTGTTATCAGTTTTCTCATCAAATTTACTACAATACACATAATTTCCTATCAATTAGCCCCAAGATACTTGTTCTTTTTCTCAAATTTATTGCCTAGAAACATAACTTCCTATTAATTTGCCCAATTAACCAATACTTAGGTTAAGTTCTGATTATATGCATGCCATACAACTAGTCGTGTAAAAAATGTAGGTAATTTATTATTTTTTATACTTTTGGTATTCGAACCAAAAAAGGCTAATATTTATTGGAATATAGAGACTAGATTGACTCCTTCAAGATTCCATTTTTAGGACCTAATCATTGTCAACTAATCATCATCTATTCATAAAGAATTCAATTGCAAGATCAATGTTATTATCGGTTGTCATACTTTATTAGTATAGTTTGTGGTTCATGCAGTTATATGCTTATAATATAGTTGTACAAGTAGTTCTGAAGAAGCACGTATCTCATGTCTGCAAAAATGGTGACCGTCAACTTATAAATTTAGGAAAACAAATCCATGGTCAACTATAAAGAGTTGGATTTAACTTGTATATCATCTATTTATTTCTATGTGGATTACATTTTCTTGTTAGATTCATTATTGTAATCTATCATTAGGATCATATAGGAAAACCACATCAAATAATCAATATTAGGAAGCCAGTTGTGGCTTCCTAGTTAAGTTTGAAAATTATAGATTTTGAGTGTGTTAATTTAAATTAGAGGCGCTGCTTTCAATGTCAATTTTAATGATAGGGGTTGACTTGTAGTTTCACCTTGTGGACCAAGGTAAAGTAGGAAGAAATAACGAATATAACATGTAGTAAGAAGTGTAAGTTTGCAACTGTTGGAGGCTTACTTCGATCACAAGAACAAAATGAGAACATAGGAAGTGAAGAATAAATAGAAAACGACTAAATTGCTTGATTTGTAACCTTCATTGATAACTGAAGGAAACGACCTAATTAAAAAACATATAACATATGTGCCCTTATTTATACCAACCTAAAAGACTCCTTATACTAATAAAATTGTTGAAAATATGGTAAGTTTCCCAAAATTCCCTTACACCTAAAACCGCTATTTTTTATGAAGTAATCAAATAGTTAAGAAACTATCTATAGTATTACACTTTATGTTTTATCGGGAAATTAAATATGTACTACCCTTTATAGAAATTCCTAGTTCTGCCCCTATATAAAAATCATACTCATGAGTAGTGAACATGTAACACAAATCACATACATATTGGAAATTTTACATTACAATTATCACGGCTTTAGACTAGATTTCTCTGGCTCCAAAGTATGACACTTACCATTTTGTGAAACTTCCATATTTCACTTATTATCAAACATTTACTTCAATATTTCCACCACATGCACCTTAAACTCATAGTTTTTTTTTTTTTTTTTTTTTTTTTTTTTTTAGATTGTGTTCATAGCATAATTAGCAATTTATTCCATTATAATCGCCAAATTACTAATTTGACCAATTTCCCCTTTTTAAAAATACCATATTTTTACATAACTAATTAATCAATTTAAAGAAAATTTATTTTATTGTAATTTTCTAGCATCCTAAATTTTTTGGACTTGAATTCTCCAGTCTTAGCTACTTTAATCCAACTTCCGAATTCCTCATGTGGTTTAGCTCTAAATATGCTCCAAGTTGCTTCCAAAAGCTTATTATATATTGATCCTATTCAAAATACTTGAAAAGACATCAAAACATGAGCAATACGAGCATTCTAGTGAAAAAAATGACCTGACCATTATTTACACTAATGTAGAAACATATGCATAAAATACGGTAAAAACACTATTAAAAGCTTATAGAAAAGATGCATAAAAGGTCATCTAACAAAGATACTTCTTTGATGGTGGTCTATAGTCTTTACCTAAGGCACAATGGAATGTTGGGGACATGTGTGTTTGATTTGAGAAAAAATAAAGCCTTTGGGACATGAAAATGATGCTATGATATATCTTTTTTTCTTCCTTTTGTATGTATCACAGTGGTTTCCTTGGAGCCCTTACTAGAAAAAGCTAAATCCATTCAACATGTATGCTTCATTCATGCATCATTGCATGACATTATATTTTGGCATGACCCATGAAGAAAATATAGGGTTGCATAAAAAATTTAGGAGTTACACTACTAGAAGAAAAACTCATTTTCGACGGTAGTTTCAGTAACAAAGAAGTTTATGCTTCTTAAGAAACTAATTAACCTAAGTTAAATCTTTAGAAAAGTCATAATATTTTGGCCAACTTTACAAAAAATCCTAAATCTTATTTTGTTAACAAAATAGTCTTGGATACCAGATATTTTTTTTTTTTAAATCAACAATTTTCTACTGGTAAAATATTTTTTACCAGGTTACCTCTAGAAAATTCCTATTTTTTGGCCTAGTTTATGAAAAAATCCTAATTTTTTTTTACTTCAACTTTTTTACTATTTCACTAAAAATCTGAAAATTTCTTGGGTCAAGTTATGAATAGAAATAAACGTCATTAAGCTCTATAAAAATAATGATGAGAGTCCTCTACAACTAATTACTTGCAACAAAACAATGACATTAACCTCATTTTGAACTCATCATCGTCTATATAATCCATTTCTCACGCAAATTTATGTTACAAGTATTATAAAATATTCAAATTATATATTGAACACCTTATTACAATCTATTTAACAGTAGGTTAACGGAAAACCAATAGTTATGTTCATATAAGAAACTATTGACTGATGAAAAACCAATCAATACAATAATAGGTTAGGTGAGATCGTGCGTAGTAAAATCGAGAAAAAAATTTAATTGATCAAGTCTTCCAACAAGATAATCCAAAAAACTAAAAATGAATCACAAACCGAATTAAAATTTACAATAAATATTATATAAATATCATGAAGTTTGTATTTAATATGAAGAAGTGAATCAATTTGATGTTGAAACGAGAACAACTAGATAACAAAATTAATTTGATTTAGAGCTTGAAATTGGGCTTCGATGAATTGTAACAAATCAAACTATATAGATGAGCTACAACCCAAATAAGTCAAAAGGTGTTTTACCTACGTGTCATAAATAGGTATTTTAATACATCAAGTCATCATCTATAGAAATCTTTGCATCTAACGGTTTAAAATAAAATTGTGTTTTAAATGTCATACCAATATATAACATTGTCATAAATAGGTATTTTAATACATCAAGTCATCATCTATAGAAATCTTTGCGTCTAACGGTTTAAAATAAAATTGTGTTTTAAATGTCATACCAATATATAACATTGTGATTTTATACTGTCAAGTGATACAATGATGAACTTGGTCTCGAAATAATATGAAAGATGACAATGTCCTTTTATATTTACATCATAGAAAATAGTCATGTAAGTTTAACAAATCGTTAGAACAATGCAATTTTTTAGAACTAAGAAATTTTCAAATTTTTTATGAAAGAGTAAAAGAGTTGAAGTAAAATAAATATTTAGGGTTTTTTTATAAACTGAATCAAAATAATAAGACTTTTATACATGTAACCGGATAAAAAATAGTTTACCGATAAAAAAAAAAGAAAGATAAATTTGAATTATTTTATACAATTTCTAAACCAGCAACAACAAATATAGGCAAGACTGCCTGATTTGTGGGTGATAATATACGCCAAAAACAACTACGTAATCGACGTAATCTGCAAAGCATCCAAAACCGGTATTTTTATTTATTTTTAAAGGTCAACAATAATATCATGATTTTTTTGAATGAACGTAACCTTGATGTATTTGTCCTTTTCTATAACAAATACAAAATATATTGACTGTTTTTATATCTTGTCTCAAATAATTACATTTTAAATTTATGTAAAACTGTTTTTGAAATTAACATTTTAATATCAATGTAAATAATGTAGTTTAATACATGAACCTCAATACCCACTTTCATATATGACCTTATTTATTTATTGTAAACTTTCTTAAACACCATTTAACATTAATTTTATTTTTTTTAGAACGACTAACTCATCCACCAAATAATCCTATTCATAAATCTATATATGTTGTCTATTATGAGAGTTAACCATTGACCACTTGCAGAATGAACATCTATAATACATTTGATATCGCTAGCCTACAATTCTTTTGGTTTTCAAAATTACACTTATTTGCATAAAGTTAACTAAACTTGTACATATATTTTTAGTGCTAAAGATACTACACAAATACAAGTTAAAAGAAAGATGTTAAATCAAAATTAGCACTACTACCTTCTCACATGAAGGGCACCCTTAAATATACCTTGCAATAAACACCGATTACTTTTTATAAAATATAAGACGACGATCTCGTTTTTTTCATGATTTATCGTCGTGCTTTAATATTAATCGTAAACGTGTCAACGTTATATTCATATATCCAAAGTAACATTGATAAACATGTTAATTAGTAGTCTACTTACATGGCTTATGAGTTATGAGGTGTCTTGGATTTTCCTCTTTAATTTAATAAAATTATGTACTTTTGAATCTTTTGTTTAGTTGTATTTATTTAAAAGATAAAAAATAAAATATATCAAGATCAGTATATTTTTTAATATTTTTGTCGTTTAATTGTTATATTTTAGTATTGTCAATAAAAATCGTTCAAAACTGATAATATTTTCTATGTCCAACCAATCTAATCCGTTATATTAGTTCAAAAAATTTACAATACATAATTTTACTAAATTAAAGAGTTTTAGTGAAAATTTTGATACTACGTATTCTATTGAAACTATTAAATCTTTAAAAAGTTTTATATTATAACATTTTTAACATGCTATAACAAATTATAACGATCAATGTAAAAATAACAAAACTTAATTGATTCTAATGACAAAACTGAAATATAATAATTAAATATAATAATATTTATGTGTTTCCCCAACCATAATTAAATAAATCATAAATATGTGTATCTTCATTGACAATAAATGATAAAAGCATCACTTCCACATGAATACAACCAACTTTTTATGATGATAACATTTTCAAATATGAGCAATATTTAAAGTTTTAGATATATTTTTTTATGAAAACCATTGTTGAGGCTTTGGGGGTGAAACTTGAGGGTGAAACTAACCCCGAAATCTAAGATGAGGGGTGAAAATGAAAATATCTGTTGATTCGAGTCATACCGAGTCGACTCACAAATCATTTAACAGAGTCACATGCATATATCAATGGGGTCCAATCAAACTCGTTGAAAGGAACCTTCCCTTCGCTCCCTTTACATAATTCACTCAAACTCAAACTCTCTCACTCATTCCAAAGCATCAGAATCCAGATCCATCTTTCTTCTCTATAGTTCCAATCCACTACGCTTGTAAGTTGTAATTTCGTTTCTCTTATGCAATAATCTCGATTTCCAAATCATGTAAGGTGCAGAATGGATCAAACCTGGTTCGAGACGAGAATGGGGAGGAGAATTCCGGTGAGGGCTTGGTTAGGGTTACAAAAATCTATAGTATTACTCGTGGGTGGAAATCACACCTCCTCCAGGTTTTGCACTCGCTAGATTTGTTCTTTTTTTAAACTTCGGTTGTTCAATTTCAATTTCTACTCTTGAATCTCTAGAGTTTACAAGTTACAAACGTTTTTAGTCCAATCTGTTACGATTGTCAACAAACACTGTTGAATTGCGAAATTCTGAAATGGATTTCAAGCTTCTGAAATGGCAGATCCTACGAGGGACTCTAGCCTGGCGTTTGATTCTCAGGGCCATGTTCTTCGTGTTAGCCATGGTTCTTCTCTCACTCACTCATATCACCAACGAGATTCGAACAAACGAGCCAATCCTGCTAAATTTCGATAAATGTTCGTTAAACATCGGTTCAATCGCGAACACACAACTCAAATCCTCTGATAAAGTCTCCATTCCGTGTGTGGATGGAATGAATCTGACTGTTAGTGTGATCAAAGAGCTGATGAACAAGGAAATGCTAAACATGGAAGCAAATTCCTTATGTGTGGGAGATGGAGCAGATTCAGTCGCTTTCACATTGCGAGAACTCGGATTCTCCAATGCACTTGGTGTTCACAGGAACCCTCTTCTATCCCTTCTACAGAAACAATTCCAACACAAACTAGACTTCGATTCCAATTCTTTCGACTTTGTGTTCTCTAGAACCCTAAACAGGGTCTCCGTTCCAGCTCTTCTTGTACTAGAAATCGAACGCGTATTACGCCCTGGTGGTGTTGGCGCCATGCTCGTAGGCTCCTCCACCTTCCGTATGCTCAATTTAGTAAGATCTGCAACTCCAATTTCATTACTCTTAAGATCTTCCGAGATTCTTCACGTTTGTGGGATAGATCCCTTCACCCTAATCGTGTTCAAGAAACAATTAGACAGTGTCACCTTCTTTGAAAACTACAAGCTTCCTTCCGAATGCCCATCTATCTCAAAAAACAATCCTTTGATTCAATACATCGAGCCTCTTTCTGATCCAAATCTTTCATACTTACCCAAACTCGTAAACATTTCATCAAGAAACAGGCTGATTAACATCAACATGGGGGGACACAAATTCGACCCACATTACCCAATCCATCCCGATTCTTTCAATGTTTATGTGGTTGATCACGACATATCTGCTCTCATCTCCCATGTGAAAAAACCTGGTGTCACATTCGTATACCACCCGGGTCTTACTGAAGAAGATAAAACAATTCCTAGTTTGATGTCTGCTGATTATCTTGAAGCTCCATTGCATGAAGAAGAGTTTGAATTCATTGACTGGTTTAAAGAAACAGCAAAAGATGGAGACTTTGTTGTTCTTTCGATGAATTCAGAAGTGGCCCAATTGAAGGTATTGTTTGAGTTGTTTGAAAGTGGTGCCATTTGTCATGTTGATGAGCTGTTTTTGAGATGTGATGATGGTGTTGATTGTAGAAGTGGTTATTGTAAAGACTGTATGAGTCTTTATAATGGTCTGAGAAATGCTGGTGTGTTTGTTCACCGAATGTTAGGTGAGTGAATGGGGTGAGGTAGTAGTTGTGTGGGGTCAATAAGTCAGAGGTTAATAAGTACTATGTTGTATTGTTGTGAGAACCTCTGTGTGTTTGTGTTTGTGTTTGTGTTTGTGTTTGTGTTTGTGTTTGTAATGTTTGGAGGACATGAATGTGTTTTCATTTGTGTAATGGTTTATGTTTAGAAGTAATGTGTTTTTCCTTTTAGTGCTTGTCATTGTTGCTTGGTTAAAAGTTTATAAATGAATTATATTATGTGGTTATCTTGATACATGAACTACAAATAGAATAGATTAAATATATGGATTAAAGATACATGTATATTCATTCATTAATAATTTCATATGCATATTACCAAAAAGAAAAACATTAACATTATATTTTGATATTTTTCTAGCAATTTTTTTAATCTTCGTTTGAGAGAGTTACTTGGCGTGTTTGAGAGAGCAATTGATGTGGTGGGGTTTGCTTCTTTTGGTGTGACGGAGAGAGAGTTATTTTCTTCTAATTCATTCAACCTATTGTCATATCAGTTTTATATCATTTTTTTCTTTTTCTCTCTCTCTCTCTCTTCCAATACATGGAAATGGTATCTTTTTTAACTCAGTCAACCCACTAAATGAAAAAAAAAAATACAAAACAACTAAAATATAAATCTTACATGAAGAGAGAGAGAGAGGCTTAGTGAAACCACGTAAACAACCCATCATTTTCAATTAACTGAGGAGGGAGTAGTGTCTTGGAGATACCAGTGGTAACTCCTCCCCCTTTGTTGGCCATGACTCCGTCCTCTTAAGGGATATTTTGAGAACAATTTTGGGAATTCAGATAAATATAGTTATATCGTCTTTCATTTTTGCAACACCTAAGAGTGTTTGGTTGTGGAAAATTTTATAGTTTTCTAGGAAAATTTTTCAAGAAAAACGGAAATTTTAAAAATGTGTTTGGTTCATTCGTTTTTCCAAAGTTTTCTAAGAAAACGAAAATTTACATTTTTCCAAATTGTATGTAAATTAGAAAAGTGGTTTTTACGATTCTCCAAAGTTTTCTAAATTTCTAAGATTAAAAATGAAACTCCACCGATTCAAACCAAATGCGTTTTTTAAAATTTTCATTGAAAAATGAAAATAAAAACTCAACTCTATTTTTTGAAAACCTTTTCTTGGAAAATGAAAACAGTTTTTCACAATCAAACGCATCCTAATGTTCTTTCAACATGTTTTCACATATCTCTAAGGGCGAGGATAGAAATAGGCATGTTGTAGAGTCGATGATACTTTGTTGGAATCAAAAGTTGGGCTCGACGAAGTAGATATGCACGATAAAGAAGAACCTTGGAAACTGAAGTATGAGAAAATGGACGAAAAGTGGTTTATTGACATATTCCTTTGTTACTAGTTATTCTACAAGTTTTGAACATATGTACCATCATGTCGTGATCAAGAAAAAATGTGTGTGTAAATTTGGTTAATCAATAATATTCATTCAACGCTATATTTACTCAAAAAATGTCCCACGTGAACTCTCCTTGATGATTTGCGGTTTGCATTAATGATGAGATACAATACAAACAAATACATGAGAACGAAACTTAAAATATATTCTTGTGTATTACACATGTTATTCTTGGTTTGCATGGGAAGCAAACACTTCAAAAAATAACCTCGTGAGAAACACAAATGATTAACGTGTATATGTTATTTTAAAGCTCACAAATGTGTTAAATGTTGTGTTAGGTGGTACCTACGAAGTGTTCGCGTGGTTTTTCCTTTTCATTTTCTAGTCCTAAAGAAGCAAATTTAATTCTTCTATTTTCCGAATGGTTTCTTCATCATCTTTAGCAAGCTACCAAAGTAGGATGACGTTGATAAGAAATGGTGAATGTAATCGCTCGATCCTAAATCCATTTCATGACGTTAGTCTCGTCATAAGGACTTTTATTGTGGAGAATTTCCAATAAATGATATTTGATAAAATGTCAACTTGTATGTGGAGTGTAGAAGAAGTCCATGGAGACGTCAAAAAGTACAAACAAATTATTGCACATAGGGAATTGATCATATAGAAGATATTTAGAAAAAATAAGAAATTAGTTACCAACATTAAAAAAGAAACGAAGGTTGCGGGAAATTGATATATGATGCCAATATGTAACACTTGGATTTTGGTATGTTCCTTTTAGCCCCTTTGTATTTATTTATTTATTGCTTTTGGTCCTTGAAGTAGTACGCGAGTCGTACCATTGGGTACGCTTAACGTACTAGTTGTAAAACCGGTACGCGGGGCGTACCACGTGGTACGCTTAGCATACTAAGTTGGATGGATCGCGGGACTGAGGCCTCGTACGTTGGGCATACGAGGTTTACGCTTAGCGTACGTGGAGGTTAATGAAACCCTAATTTTAGGGTGTTGCACCCTATTTAAGGTCCTTAAGTCTTAGGGTTGGCCTCTTTATTAGCCTTCATTGCCCTAAAATCCTAAATCTCGCCCCTTAGCCTCCATTGTGGTGTCCTTGAGCTTTTGAGAAGAAGTTGGTGCTTATATTGCTCATTTTGAAGGGATTGAAGAAGGTTGAAGGTGCATTGCTTAGTGGCAAGCTTAGAGATCCAGAATCATCACTCATTTTTCAAGTCTTTTGAGGTATCAAGTTTATACCTTGTCTTCTCCTTGCTTAGATTTCTTCATGTCTTGGTTTGTTATGCTTTTGGTTCCTTATGGGTTAGCTTGATGGGTTAAGTTGTTTTTTGGGCTTATTCTTTTAGATCTGAACATATTATGAGTTTCTTAGACATAAAGTTAACAACTTTATGGTGTTTATGGCCTCATGCATGCATTAAGTAATCTAATAAGTTCTTTTGAGCCTTAAGAGCTTCATTAAGCCATGCATGCACTTAAAGTTAGCAACTTTACGTGATAAACCAGCCCAAGGAGTAAGATCTAAGTTGTGGAGTGATGTCTTAAAGGATTAAGAGCTGGAAATAGAAGATGGATGAATGCGAGGGTACGCTGGCCATACAAGAAGGTATGCTTAGTGTACAAGACCTAAGGCAAGTACACTACGCATACGAGCTGAGTACGCCTCGCGTACTCAGCAGAGTGGGCCTCAGATCTTTTGGTCTTCGATCTGGGACTAGATGTTTAGGGTTTTGTTGGGCCATCTGAATTCAAGTGTTTTGGGCTATGAATATTTTTGGGCCTTGGGTTAAGGCCATGGAAGGGATTTGGGGCCAATTTGGAAAATTGGGCCATGTTTGGGCCTTGTAAGATTATTTGGTAATTGGGCCTTTTGGATTGTAGGTTTGGGCCTTAGTCTTGGACCAAACTAGCTAAGGGGTAAAATGATCTTTTTACCCTAATTATGGATTGATGGTTATGGAATGGAATCAAATTATTAATCGGATGTTATTTGGTATTGATAGCTCAAGTATTTGTCAGACCAGCAGCCAAAGATTTATTCGTGTGATTCAGCAGTTCGAGGTGAGTTTCCTCACCGGGTTTAGCGGGTCGCGGATCTTTGTAGACCAACTCGACGAGTTGGTGGCTGAATATGAAACCCTAATTTCTAGGGTGTTGCACCCTATTTAAAGGCCTTATACCCTTTGGGTGGCCTCCTTACCCGCCTACCCTATCTAGAAACCCTAGTCTCGTGATTTCTCTTCCATATCTGAGTGTGTGTGTGTGAGCTTGAAGAAGTGTTTTCTTGGTGTTCTTTTGAATACGCTTGAAGGTTGAAGTGGTTGTGTGGAAAGAAGGCTATAGATTCAGGATCTTCTCTATTGTTGTAGTCATTTGGAGGTATAAAGTTGACACCTTGCTTATGTGACAACCGTCAAATTCTGGTCAATTCAAAGTCAAATAAAGTCAACAAGTCAAGCCGGTCAACCCAACTAACCCTTGTGTACTAGGGCTTACGTTATGTATTTACTAAACAACTCGCTAATCTAATGAGAGATCATAAATCGAAAAGTACGTACATCTAGATCCCCTTAACCTAAAACTGTGGTGAGTGACGAGCCAAACCGATAAATCAATGTTGCATACTTATCGGGAGTGTGTAAGATCCTTAAACAAGGCTTAACGGGGTTCACGGACCTTGCGTTGCGGAGCCAAACACTCACAATTGTCACACATGAAACCACTCTTAGTCGTTTTCACTCTATCTTTCTCTAAGTATGTCAAATCTCTCCCAAATATCTCTTTGTATGAGAAATCTCTCCAAGAATGTCAAATCTCTCCCAAATATCTCTTTGTATGAGAAATCTCTCCAAGAATGTGAAATCTCTCCCAAATATCTCTTTGTATGAGAAATCTCTCCAAGAATGTCAAATCTCTCCCAAATCTCTCCACGAAGGTCAAATCTCTCCCAAATCTCTCTAAGTATGTCAAATCTCTCCCAAATATCTCTTTGTATGAGAAATCTCTCCAAGAATGTCAAATCTCTCCAAGAATGTGAAATCTCTCCCAAATCTCTCTCAAAAGTTTCCGTAACTTTTTGGAGTCATTCGGGTCATTCCGACCCTTAACCGGGTCAACAACGGCTTAAAACGGTGCAAAAACGGACAAAAAGGGCTTAAGGACCCGAAACCCCTCTTAGGGACCGAACCCTTCTGAGCCGAAGGCTACTGAACCGAACCCGAAGGGTCCTCTCGGGCCCGAACCTCGCCTACACACCCGAACCCGAAGGCTCCTGGAACCGAACCCGAAGGTATTGTTCACTTCGGTCCAGTTTGCTTCTGATGACTTCGGACCGAGCCCTTCGCTTCCTTGTTGCCTCTCCTCGCTTCGGACCCAACCTCAGGAGGACCGAACCTCGGCCAGGACCGAGAGGTCTCGTTGGGAAGCTTCTTTTCTCCCGGTTTTTGTCTAATTTTGCGTTTTAGGCCCGTTTTTAATTGTTTTAACACGGGATTTTCACCCAAACTTTATTTTAACATATTTTATAAGACCCTTTAATTAATGATTTATCACGTTCTTAAGGATAAAATCTTATCCAAAAGAGAGTGGGTGAAGTACAAAGGTAGAGTGTTGACCTTCTTTTATTTTATGACACAAGCAACTCCATACCCACTCCATGACCAACCCACACTCCTCCCCACCATACCTTGTCACTTCCTTGTACTTTTTACCTCTCTCACAAGTTATTCCCATGTTCTTAGAGCTGGACATTCATCCTCTCTCCTCATTCTCACTCACTTGCTTCCATTTCATCAAAGATTGAACACTTTCTTCTCTCTCAATCCTCTTACCAAAAATTCGAGATTCAAGGGCCTCCTTCCAAGTTTTCTCTCACTTTTGTTAAGTATATTCATTCTCCAAAAGATTATTTCACTCCTTTTTACTCAAATCATAGATATCTTACACAAACTCCATCATATTTATGTTAGATTTTCGAATCTTCAATCAATCTTCAAAAGTGTTCTTGAGTTAAACACTTCTCTTCTCCATCATCCATCTACTGAAATCACTCAAGGTGAGTTCATACCCCTACATTTTCATGTTTTCTCAAGTTTTTAGGGGGGGAATACAAGTTAAAACACCAAGAACATAACTAAACTTTTCTAACAGCCTTCATCAGAAAAGTTCAACTCCATTCACGGACTATTTTGGACAACTTAAACATTTTTGTTTTCAAAACTGTTTTAGGTGTAAGTAGTTCCAGTTCTTAGCTTTAAAATGACTACTTGCACATCTCCATACGATTTTTCTACAATTTATGGTGATTTTTACAAAACTACCTATCATTTCAAACATCAATCCGGACCAGTATGTGATTATGGACTTTTTCACACAAGTAAGAGGTCATTAAAATTTATAATAAAAATTATGAACAAACTAGACTCATTTCCCAAACTCTCAGAATTTACGGATTCTGATTTGCACCTTTAATTATTTTTCTATGAATTTTTTAAAAACAGAATAGAAATGGAAATACTAGAAAAATGTTTTCAATTACATTTACACCTTGTAACTTGTTAAGCAAGGTGTGTACCTTCATGTGATGATATGTTATTACCATATATGTCATCTTGTCTTATTATATAGACATACATCAGAAAACAAATGGATTCTTACCTCCATAAGTACGGTAAATATATAAATGGTATTACAAGGCTATATCCATTAAAAATACAAACATTGGTAAACTATGACAAGTATAGCTTATGCTCACTACCCAAACAAATATTTAATAAACTATAATAGGTATAGTTTAGGGTACATTTACATAATAAACACATTATTAAAGGTATTACACATACAAAAGGGTTATTACCACTATGAATAATTATGATAAACTATAATAAGTATAGTTAAGCCCATTATACCCCCACAAACGAACACGCTAGTTATAAATCGGTATAGTATGGCATATATATATATTACAAACAAAGTGATAAACTATAATAGGTATAGTTTATGTTTCATCTACACTACGAACTTAATTACAAGAAAGGAATTCACCATCACCACCACTTTTGATAAGCTATAATATGCATAGTTCATGTTCACTACCACTATCGCTATTTGATGAACTATGATATGTATAGTTTATATTCACCATCACCACCACTTTTGATAAGCTATAATATGCATAGTTCGTGTTCACTACCACTATCGCTATTTGATAAACTATGATATGTATAGGTTATATTCACCATCACCACCACTTATGGTAAACTATAATATGCATAGTTCATGTTCACTAGTCACTATCACTATCCGATGAACTATGATATTGAAACATCCCAAAAATACAGTCTGAAAATTTCATTTTAAATTAGTAATAAAACCATATTCATCAAATGTCATATAAGAATTGTAAAGAATGTATCTCAAAATATCTTAACAACTGTCAAATATATCAAAGTATAAACATCCCAGGCTGAACAAATGGCGTGTGCACTGCAATCTTCCCGAGCTCCTCTTTTAAAAACTGAGTACCTGAAACCAAAACTGAAAATCGTAAGCACGAAGCTTAGTGAGCTACCCCAAACTACCACATACCATACAATAACATGCAAACACATACTGGGCCTTGCCCACTGCATCGTACCAAAGTCCGGAAACTGCATCGGGCCGAAACCCGGACTAACTGGGACCATGTCCCCTGCATCGGACCGAAGTCCGGAACTACATCGGGCCGAAGCCCGGAATAACTGGGGCCTTGCCCCCTGCATCGGACCGAAGTCCGGAAACTGCATCGGACCGAAGCCCGGACTAACTGGGACCTTGTCCCCTGCATCAGACCGAAGTCCGGAAACTGCATTGGACCGAAGCCCGGACTAACTGGGACCATGTCCCCTGCATCGGACCGAAGATCGGAAAACTACATCGGGCCGAAGCCCGGACTAACTGGGACCTTGTCCCCTGCATCGGACCGAGGTCTGGAACTGACTGATCATAGTATAGCATAACACATATCAATAGTATAAACACATATACTGCATACTGCATCAGACTGAAGTCCGGAACATATAACACATAAACATGCTTGAATCACAGAGACATCAAGCATACTGAACTACCGCATCGGACTGAAGTCCGGAACTACTGCTAACTAAATGGGCCGGCATTGTGGCCGTAGACCCGTTCCTACTGGAAGGAAACTCACCTCACACTGCCGAAGTCCCGTAGACACAATCCCACACTGCTGAAGTCCCGCAGACTCCACCCCAGCTGCTGGCTGACAGATTCCCGAACTGTCAACACCAAATAACACCCACTTAATAATTGGGTACTAACACATAACTAAAAATACATGCTTTGGATAATTACTACATTACCCCTAGCTTGGCTTACCCAAGCCCAAGGCCCAATCCATAGGCCCAAAGTCAACTAGGGATCAAAGCCCAACATATGGCCCAATTTTCCAAATTGGGCCCAAGCCTCTACATGGACATCCCTTAAGGCCCAATTGATAAGTTCAGTCCAACATGTATCATTCTAGGGCCCAATATCTTACAACCATCTAGGCCCCAACTATGGCCCATCTATGGCCCAATTTTCCAAATTGGGCCCAATCCTTCATATGAGCCTTACCCTAAAGCCCAACTAATTACTCTAGTCCATTTGATTATTCTCGGATGGCCCAACACAAAGCCCAAGTGAAATTAGGGTTTCACATCAAATGATAACTAGGGTTAAGTGTTTCTCACTTAACCCATTAAGGGCTTAACCCACTAAGGACTTAGTCTATTAAGTCCATTATTGCTTAGATTAATTTATGCCAATGATTGTTATTTAATATTTCACTTATTAAATAATTCTCGTGTGTATGCTGATAATCTCTCAAATATTAGTATTTTCTCAATTAGCCCATTAAGGACTTAATCCATTAAGTCCTTTAATCTACTAGATAAATGGCATGGAATAATTGGGCTTAATTCACAATCCAAACGCAACGGCCCACAAGTGGCCCAATAAGTCTAAGGCCCAATACTCATAATTAGGGTTTTCTAAACCCTAATTAGGGTTCCTCATCCAAACATGGCCCAATAGGCCCAAAATAAATCTCTAAGCCCATTAGGGTTTTGCTTGTGGGACACCACCCACTACCACCTCGGGTAGTGGTGGTCCATGGCGGCTCACGGCGGCGGCCACCACCTTACGGTGGTGGTTTTATGTTTCTTTTATTATTCAATTTGCTAGTTACAATTACGGTTTTTAATCCACAATTACACACTCACTAACTAACACACACACACACAGCCACTCTAGTGGTGGCCGGTGGTGGTAGAGGGTGGCAGCCACCATGGTTGGCAACCATGGTGGTTTTTCCATGGTTTCCGACCAAAAAGCACACCTCTACTATCTAAGCAACACCGAACCCGCAACACTTGAGCTAAACCCGTGAAACACGCCCATTAGACTTCTTGTGGCGGCAGGCGGCGAGGATGACGGTAGCAGCCACCATGGCCGACTGCCATGGTGGTTCTTTCACAGCTACCCTTCGACAGAAAACCCACGCAACCATAAGACTAGTAACACCAACACCGGATACACACATACTTGCGTTACATGGATGAAACACACACCTCAAACTCCCTTGGAGTGACTGTTGACCAGAGCAGCGGAGAAGAAGCGCGTGAGTGGCGGCGGACGCGACTGTGGGGTAGCACCGAGGGTCCGAGAAAGAACTCCACCATGAACGACATTAGCAGCAACAGCAAGAAAAGGGACCTTCTCTCTAGGTCCTCACCGGCATCGGCCATCAGAGTGACGATGTGCCAGTTGACAGCCTGAATCGGCAGCAAAGCATTGGCGGCTAACGGCAGTCGACGGGCGTCTCGGAGTTGATCGGAAAAACGAGGAGAAGGGGAAGCGACGGCTGGGGAGTCATAAGGGTAGTGGCGGCTGTGGAAATCGTGATCTAGGGTTTGGGTCCTTTGGCTGCACTCCTTTGACGAGAGGATGAGGGATCGGATATATCCCGTAACTCCAAACCAAACTACACTGCCAAAAATACACTTTTGGTCCCTCCTCCCCATATAATTTTCAGCATCAATCCAAAATTTACCTTTTAAACCCTGATCCCATAAATTCCTTTCATAATAGATCCCTATATTACCAATAAGTCCCTTAAGCCTTCAAATCTTTTCAACTTAAATCCATTTATTACCAAACACACCCTGACTTCTGTAATTATGACTTTAAACTCCTCGAAACTAACGCATCACCCAATTATTTATTCATTTTAGGGCTTCTATACATTTATTTATTTATTTAAAAAACGGGGTGTTACAACTCTCCCCCACTTAAATTAGATTTCGTCCTCGAAATCACTCCTTATCATCCCTTACACACTAACTACTCAAGTAACATGGTCACCATCCTGGGCACACCCTAACCTTCTCAGGGTAGCTGTGACCAATTATCACAAAGCCCTAACATCTGCAGGCGAACTAATCCCTCGCAACAAGCTCACATTTACTTCCTCTGGATTCTGATGTCTCGAGATGGTTTGAATCCCTGATCTTCCTGAAAACACAGAACTGCCTGAAACACTAACTGTCTGAAACACTGAACTACCTGAACACTGAACTGCCCGAAACACTGAACCGCCTGAACACTGAACCGCCTGAACACTGAACTATCCGAAACACTGAACTATCTGAACACTGAACTGCCTGACACATGGCTGCTTCCCAGCATCTACCGAGATCTACCTGGTCTTAATTTTCCGCCAATCGTCTGAAATATCGGGTTCCAGCCCAACTGCGGAGCCAAAGGACTCCCTACTTAGTCGCCTCACACAATTTCTGAGCGAAATTCTTCTCTGAACTAGCTACCGCTAGTTACCAAGCCACTGGGGCTCTAATAACTTTCTGATGTAACTGATCGAGTCCATACGTCGAATCCTGAAGTCACCAAACCCAAAGCTAAACGCGATTGCTACATCACCAATTATAGCCTTATGTCATAAATGACCTTAAGCAGTCCACTGCTTCCTTGCTCTCATCTCTATAGTGTCGCTTCTACAGTCTTATCACTGGCTTAACCAAGTCTAATCCGTCTGGGAAATTACGAAATCCAATCCGTGGATTTCCATTTCCTCACTGCTACACCCGAACTGGTGGGTGCTACTGTTCTTCCCGCGTCCTAACAACGCACTCACACTATCTACCAACCTAGTAAAGGCTGTGGCTACATCCACAGACTCACGTCATTCTAGTACTATCTGGCTGCTAGTGAATGCTACGGCTACACTCACGGACTTACAACACTCTGATACTATTTGACTGCTAGTGAATGCTACGGCTACACCCGCAGACTTACAACACTCTGATACTATCTGACTGCTAGTGAATGCTACGGCTACACCCGCAGACTTACAACACTCTAATACTATCTGACTGCTAGTGAATGCTACGGCTACACTCGCAGGCTTACAACACTCTAATACTGGATCAAACACGCGCTTTCCCCGCACTCAGGTGAACTTGTGTCCTTACTAGAATCCCAAACCTGATTCCCTAAGGCTGGCTAGTAACATCACGGGAACGCGATCTCCTTATTGGCAAGCTTTTCCGAACTCCCATCTCACATTATCCTCAAACCATACAACCGCTTGGGCTATCTTCCTTCCCAATAAAGATGCGAAACTTATCCTAGTCTCAAAACTGCTCCTGCTTCTGAATTTTTGGGCGATTCTCCCTTACTTTGATTCAGCTAATTCCCTACAACACACAAAACTGGAAGAATTCCCAATCCTTTTCACCACCCATGACCAATCTGCTAGAAACCACACTTACCATTGCTAGTGTTTCAACACTAGCTAATCCAGAAGATCACACAACTTCTAAAAATCCAAATAAATCTCCGGTAATAACATGCTAGACCCAGGAAACTCCAAATCTCAGTTGGGGACCTCGGAATTCTCCTCTGCATCACGGCCTCTATCTTGGCCGGATCGACTAGAATATCCTTCTGATTGACAAGGTGCCCAAGAAATTGCACCCCGTGCAACCAGAACTCACAATTAGAGAACCTTGCGAAAATTCTCTCCCTCCTCAAAGTCTCTAGCACCTCCCTCAGGTGCTTCTCGTGCTACTCCTCAGTCTTGGAATAAACCAAGATGACGCTGTACCCCCTACTCCCGCAAGTGCTACACCGAATCTAGTCCTACTGGACTCTCGAAAGCTAATCTGAAATCTACGGTCTCCTCCCGAGACCCCTCACTATAAGCAACTGATTTGGTTCCCTCTTACCAATGTGCTCCAAGTCCATATCCCGCTCTCGAGCTCTAGAAGTCATATCATTCAGGGTCTTGCACCCCGAGATACTCACAATCTCCCTGCTATCATTCTACAGTATGTTCTGATAACTTACCTTCTTCATTTCCTCATCTGCTGCATACTGTGGTACCATATAAGCTCTTTCCCGAGACTTGGCAGTGGTCTCTGCCACAGTCTCAGTCTTCTGGTGGAGATCTAACAACCATTGTGCCAACTGCTGCGCCTCAATCGCCTGGGCACACTCTGCCCAGAATCTGGTCTGGAAGTCATCCCATGACATAGCATCAACCACATCATCCCTCAACTCACTACCAACCTCTTCCTATCAATCTCATGCTCTATTCCTCAGGAAATAGGAAGTAAGTCAGATCTTGTCTCCTTTAGAGACAACGTCTGGTACGAAAAGTGTTGGCAACATCTGCCAACCATCTGCCGCTAACAATGGGGTCCCTAACCCCCATGACAATCTGGAGCCTCACAAACTGTGAATTCCCGAAACATCAACGTACGGGTCTCTATCATGACTGCTATCTCAGTGCAGAATGCACTCGGCCTCTCATCACAATCTCCATAATGCCCTCCTTGATCACACTGAGGATCACAGGAGTCTGGTCAGTGATACTGCGCAAAATTCTCAAATGAAATGAACTCTCTCATCTGATCATCAATCTGCCCGGCTCCAGAGTCCGAGCCTAATCCCCTGTCGACACCAGAACTACCATCTGGTCTACCACGTAGCGTCACTATACTCGGCAACATGCCATCACTAACATCACAATACTCACCCAATCTCGAGGGATCTCACACACTACAAGTTCCCTGGATTCATCTCAGCCTTCCTTGATTCGAGTACGGATCCTATGCTTTTAGTAGTACGGGCCCATACTACCTTCCACATCTATCCGTACTTTCCTCAAGAACTGCCTCGACTCCACCAAGTCACTCTACTGCTACTGATCTCTGCTACTACCTTCCTAGGCTTTCCCTAGGGAACTTCTGACTCCACCAAAACCAGTCCTTAGCTGCTGAAGGCCTCCTTGTAATGCCAATTAGCCACCACCTGAATGCCATCACATGCAATGAGGCTCAGATAATCCTTCGAGTAAAAGTCTCGTCCCTACAACGATTAGACTCAAACAAGAGTTGCGCAGTAGGGCCAAATCCAGCACTCTGAGATTATTCAACCCTGATCACATGTGATGTGATGTATTCACCTAATGGCTAACTCCCATCACTCAGAGTCCCACAAAGCACAAAGCAAACAACATTCGGATAAAGGAAACATACTCAGGCAAAACTGTTCTCATAACAAGAGATTGTACTAGCATACAATGCTAAGCTCATACTACCAGGCATAACCTACACAGGCTATCCTACTACTGTCTACTCAATACTAGTGTGAAATTCTCAATAAGATGGTACACATATAACAGGCACATAAGGCATCCTCCCTAGATCCTTAGCCCTAACTAGCATGCTGTTCTACTGAAACTGAAACTGAAACTGGAACTAAAACTGAAACTGAAACTAATGATCATAAACTTGTATGGGTAATTTGGGAGTACTTACTTGAGCTCGGCTGATTGCATGCACCACACCCTTTTTCTCTTTTCAAAACTCTTTTCGCTTTTTCTAAAACTCTTATCTTTATAATTTTTCTAAAATTGTTTTCTTTTCTCAAATTCTTTTGTAATCATGGTTTTTCTCATGAAAACTTTATACCCCTTCCTTAGTTTGAGTTCAGACACACTCGGAAGTGCGCCCGAATCCCTCAAACCAAGGCTCTGATACCAACTTGAAACATCCCAAAAACACAGTCTGAAAATTTCGTTTTAAATTAGTAATAAAACCATATTCATCAAATGTCATATAAGAATCGTAAAGAATGTATCTCAAAATATCTTAACAACTGTCAAATATATCAAAGTATAAACATCCCAGGCTGAACAAATGGTGTGTGCACTGCAATCTTCCCGAGCTCCTCTTTTAAAAACTGAGTACCTAAAACCAAAACTGAAAATCGTAAGCACGAAGCTTAGTGAGCTCCCCCAAACTACCACATACCATACAATAACATGCAAACACATACTGGGCCTTGCCCACTGCATCGGGCCGAAACCCGGACTAACTGGGACCATGTCCCCTGCATCGGACCGAAGTCCGGAACTACATCGGGCCGAAGCCCGGAATAACTGGGGCCTTGCCCCCTACATCGGACCGAAGTCCGGAAACTGCATCGGACCGAAGCCCGGACTAACTGGGACCTTCTCCCCTGCATCGGACCGAAGTCCGGAAACTGCATCGGACCGAAGCCCGGGCTAACTGGGACCATGTCCCCTGCATCGGATCAAAGTCCGGAAAACTGCATCGGGCCGAAGCCCGGACTAACTGGGACCTTGTCCCCTGCATCGGACCGAGGTCCGGAACTGACTGATCATAGCATAGCATAACACATATCAATAGTATAAACACATATACTGCATACTGCATCGGACTGAAGTCCGGAACATATAACACATAAACATGCTTGAATCACAGAGACATTAAGCATACTGAACTACTGCATCGGACTGAAGTCCGGAACTACTACTAAATAAACGGGCCGGCATTGTGGCCGTAGACCCGTTCCTACTGGAAGGAAACTCACCTCACACTGCTGAAGTCCCGTAGACACAATCCCACACTGCTGAAGTTCCGCAGACTCCACCCCAGCTGCTGGCTGACAGATTCCCGAACTGTCAACACCAAATAACACCCACTTAATAATTGGGTACTAACACATAACTAAAAATACATGCTTTGGATAATTACTACATTACCCCTAGCTTGGCTTACCCAAGCCCAAGGCCCAATCCATAGGCCCAAAGTCAACTAGGGATCAAAGCCCAACATATGGCCCAATTTTCCAAATTGGGCCCAAACCTCTACATGGACATCCCTTAAGGCCCAATTGATCAGTCCAGTCCAACATGTATCATTCTAGGGCCCAATATCTTACAACCATCTAGGCCCCAACTATGGCCCATCTATGGCCCAATTTTCCAAATTGGGCCCAATCCTTCATATGAGTCTTACCCTAAAGCCCAACTAATTACTCTAGTCCATTTGATTATTCTCGGATGGCCCAACACAAAGCCCAAGTGAAATTAGGGTTTCACATCAAATGATAACTAGGGTTAAGTGTTTCTCACTTAACCCATTAAGGGCTTAACCTACTAAGGACTTAGTCCATTAAGTCCATTATTGCTTAGATTAATTTATGCCAATGATTGTTATTTAATATTTCACTTATTAAATAATTCTCGTGTGTATGCTGATAATCTCTCAAATATTAGTATTTTCTCAATTAGCCCATTAAGGACTTAATCCATTAAGTCCTTTAATCTACTAGATAAATGGCATGGAATAATTTGGGCTTAATTCACAATCCAAACGCAACGGCCCACAAGTGGCCCAATAAGTCTAAGGCCCAATACTCATAATTAGGGTTTTCTAAACCCTAATTAGGGTTCCTCATCCAAAGGTGGCCCAATAGGCCCAAAATAAATCTCTAAGCCCATTAGGGTTTTGCTTGTGGGACACCACCCACTACCACCTCGGGTAGTGGTGGTCCATGGCGGCTCACGGCAGCGGCCACCACCTTACGGTGGTGGTTTTGTGTTTCTTTTATTATTCAATTTGCTAGTTACAATTACAGTTTTTAATCCACAATTACACACTCACTAACTAACACACACACAGCCACTCTAGTGGTGACCGGTGGTGGTAGAGGGTGGCAGCCACCATGGTTGGCAACCATGGTGGTTTTTCCATGGTTTCCGGCCAAAAAGCACACCTCTACTATCTAAGCAACACCGAACCCGCAACACTTGAGCAAAACCCGTGAAACACACCCATTAGACTTCTTGTGGCGGCAGGCGGCGAGGATGACGGCAGCAGCCACCATGGCCGACTGCCATGGTGGTTCTTTTACAGCTACCCTTCGACAGAAAACCCACGCAACCATAAGACTAGTAACAGCAGCACCGGATACACACATACTTGCGTTACATGGATGAAACACACACCTCAAACTCCCTTGGAGTGACTGTTGACCAGAGCAGCGGAGAAGAAGCGCGTGAGTGGCGGCGGACGCGACTGTGGGGTAGCACCGAGGGTCCGAGAAAGAACTCCACCATGAACGACATTAGCAGCAACAGCAAGAAAATGGACCTTCTCTCTAGGTCCTCACCGGAGTCGCCCATCAGAGTGACGATGTGCCGGTTGACAGCCTGAATCGGCGGCAAAGCATTGGCGGCTAACGGCAGTCGACGGGCGTCTCGGAGTTGATCGGAAAAACGAGGAGAAGGGGAAGCGACGGCTGGGGAGTCATAAGGGTAGTGGCGGCTGTGGAAATCGTGATCTAGGGTTTGGGTCCTTTGGCTGCACTCCTTTGACGAGAGGATGAGGGATCGGATATATCCCGTAACTCCAAACCAAACTACACTGCCAAAAATACACTTTTGGTCCCTCCTCCCCATATAATTTTCAGCATCAATCCAAAATTTACCTTTTAAACCCTGATCCCATAAATTCCTTTCATAATAGATCCCTATATTACCAATAAGTCCCTTAAGCCTTCAAATCTTTTCAACTTAAATCCATTTATTACCAAACGCACCCTGACTTCTGTAATTATGACTTTAAACTCCTCGAAACTAACGCATCGCCCAATTATTTATTCATTTTAGGGCTTCTATACATTTATTTATTTATTTTATAAACGGGGTGTTACAGATATGTATAGTTTATGTTCGCGGCCACTATTACTATTTCGTACACTACACTAGGATTGGTTCCGTTTTTTTGGATTTAAGTCCACATTCAATTTTGCATTGTTAGTTTTCAGCTATAATTTCTAAGTGTATATGCTAGAGTTATATAGAACCTAGTCGTGATTGGCTTAGAATTTGTGGTTCCGCCCTCATCTCCTGTTCCTCGTTGGGTTGTGAACCTAGGGCAGACCCATTACATTCGACGTTTTATCTAACTTTAATTTTATATAACTTATATACACAAGGAAATTATAGAAGGAATCTATAGGGAATTCTAGGATGCACTAATTCATAACATAGAAACTTACATTTCACATTTTGAGGAAAAGTAACGGGTCTTCATTTAAATGGGGTACATTCCAAAGTACTAGGTTTTCATATGAATGGGGTACATTCCAAAGTACCGGGTTCACAGAGAATAGTTATTTTGATATTAAAACTATATTTCATCTAGAATTATTAGACTTCAACCATAATCGTTGAGCATATATGCTTGAGTCATATAAGAATTTAGTCTTGATTGGCTTAGAATTGGTGGGGCCCGCCCCATCTCCTGTTCCTCGTTAGGTTGTGGACCTAGGGCAGACCCACTATATTCAACGTTTTATCTAAATTAAATCTTATATAACTTATATACGCTGGACGATTATAGGGGAAATCTACGGGACATTTTAGGATTTATTAACGCATCATATAGAAATATTCTATTCATACTTAACTAAGAAAATATTGGATTTTCTGGAAATCAAACAATATCGATTTTACAAGGAAAATGGTTTCTACTTCAAACAAAACTCTTATGAACTCACCAACTTAATTGTTGACACTTTTTCAAAACTACTTGTATTATCAGGAAATCAGTGAAACAGGAAAACTTCAGCGCCTTGAGGATGGGACGTTAAACCGTCAACAATTTATTTTTGTCATCATAATGTAATTGATTTTGAAACATGTAAACATATATTTTGGTGTAACTTTTTCAATTATATTTATGAGGGTTGTATTTACTTTGAGCACTATTATACACGTTGTTGTGATACTGTACATGAAGTCCTCCACCCCCGGACGTTTCCGTCATCCTTGGTTTGGGGGTGTGATAGCTTATCTATAGCTTAGATCTCATTCCTTGAAAGTTTATCGTCATATTGGCTTATTTTTGGGTTTGTTCTTGGTTTGAGCATGTCATGAAGTTATAACTTCAGATTTAGACATTTTGTGGCCTCCTTGGGTTTAAAGTTTCAAACTTTATCTAGATCTAGGCTTCCTTCATGTTCCTAGTCCCTTAATAAGCCTTTTTAAGTGTTTTAGCCTGTTTGTGCTATGCATGGACGTAAAGTTAGCAACTTTACGTGGTTTTTCAGCTTTTGGGGTTCTAGATTCACATTCTTGAGCGTCAAAAGGGATGAAAAAGGACTGAATGAGTTAATCTGGGAAAACTCGACGAGTTGTCCTGACAACTCGACGAGTTGGCTCGGGTTTTACCGCTTTTCTGGATACTGTAGGAACTCGACGAGTTGTCTTGATAACTCGACGAGTTGGCTTGGGTTTTCCCCGTTTCTCTGAGTACTAAAGGAACTTGATGAGTTGGTATGTGCACTCGATGAGTTGGGTCAACATGGACTCTTGACCTTGACTGTTGACTTTGACTTTGACCATGGTTAACCAAGTTTGACTTTTGATGGCACTTTGGGTATTTTGAGGTTTTGATGGGTTGGTCATGATGGTTGTAGGCTTTGAGTCGGGAGCTAAGATTCGGAGTTAGATCAGTTCAGCTACTTGTGAGGTGAGTCTTCCTCATTATATTTTCAGGTCGAAGACACCAAGGTCGACCCATTGGTTTGATAACCTGATATTGATGATATGTTGAGTATGTTATAGTTATGCATGTTAGTCTTGCTATACTAGTCTAGTAGATCTGTAGGACTACCTGTGAATTGCCTATTTATCTATTTACGATACTATTTGTTATATGTCGACATATCGTGTGGGTTGGGTTGAAGTTGTATTGCTTTGTGATGTAGCCAACAAACCCTAGAGTATGCCAGATATGAGTTGTGGGCTAGGGAGAGCATGTCAGACTCATACTGAGGACTCATGAGCATTCCAGATACGAGTTGAGGGCCGAGCAGGGCATGCCAGACTCATATTGAGGGCTTAGCAGTATTCAATCAGTTGACTGACCAGGCCGAGGAGCAAGCCAGACATAAGTTGTGGGCCTGTGAGGCAATCCAGACTTATGTTGTGGGCTCAGGGGTAATCCAGTCTGTAAAGTTGTGGAACCATTGCATGTTGTTATTATATTGTGTTATTTGCTATATTGGTATTTTGGGGGAAACTCACTAAACTTTGGGCTTACAGTTGTTGGATTATGTTTCAAGTACTTCTCAGGATCGTGGGAAGGTGAAGGCGTGATCGTGCACCTCCTCATGTTTTTATTTCATGATTTTGGGATTTCTCTTATATGAATCTTATTTTGGAAACAATTTGTAAACAATGATGATTTTGAATATTTTTAAAAGTTCAAAATTTTCATGAACTTAAGCTCGTTGCATCCGATCTTCGTAGCAACGAGAAGCCCCATGACGAGAACCGAGGGCGGTGTACAACGAGATGCAACACCGTTTTTGGTGTCCGCCTCAGCCACAATGAGTCTCAACGAGACCCATACTGATCACTCTAAAGGGATCACCTGCTAGCCTTCCAAATATGGGCCTTGAAACTCAATGTGGTCCGCATGGGAGTCGTCTTACCCCTCAAATTTCGTCCAAATGTCAAAAACTATATATATATTTTTTGGATTTTTTCTAATTACGGTGCTACCCCCGAAAAAATTATAGGTTACTCCTAACAAATAAATCAAAACACAAAATAGCTCAAACTAAATGTTTAAAGTAGCCTAAAATGTATGTTTGATAGTCCAAAAATTTAAGCCCATATTTAATCTCAAAATTGGTAAAATGAAAAAAAGAAGCCCAAATGCCCAATCCATATTGTTTGTTTGATAAAATCGGATGAAGGAAAGCAGCGCACATTGCACATTACAGAAAAAAAAAAAAAATCCTTCATACGTCAGTCTTGCCTTAGCCCCACCCACTGTCGACGCTGCCATTGACTTTTTGATACTGGCGAACCCCTTTATGCTGACTTTTTTATGCCAGCTACCGGCTTTTTGGTTTTTACTGTTGTAATCACAACTGTTGAACGATGTTTTTCTGTAATGAAGTTGTTGAAGACTGATTTGCATAATAGAATAGATGTCGATTTTATAAATGATGTTTTGATTTGTAATATAGAAAATGAATCATTTAAGAATGTTAAATAGACGGAACCCCAGGTCACATCATCAAAATTTCGACTTACTTCTTATATTCGTTTTCTGTGTGCATATTTTTTTGTTTTTCGTTTATCACTCTCGTCGTTGAGACATGTATGATATTATCGTTTATCTTTATAGACTAACGTTTGTATGCAGAAATCTTTATGCATGAATAACTTTATTGTGAACGCGATTATAGAACTTTCTTGTAGTATTAATATAAAAAAGAGTTCTTATGGCATATTCCATTAACTCAAAAAATATTGTAACAAATTATCTTATAGGAGTTTGGGCTGCTGCCTATGTTCTGTGTTATCCAACAATGTTTTGACTTTTATTTACTGAGTTAGACTATTTAGACTATTTTCGATCTTTAATATTATTAAACGATATCTATAATTATAATTAT
Source organism: Lactuca sativa (assembly GCF_002870075.4). NCBI lineage: Eukaryota > Viridiplantae > Streptophyta > Magnoliopsida > Asterales > Asteraceae > Lactuca > Lactuca sativa. Next base: position 65,394,321 of record NC_056628.2, read on the forward strand.
AGTATAAAAGATTTTAAAAATCTTAAAATTTTTAGACTCATTACATTATATTTAACACTAAAATTATTTTTTATTCAACACTATATTTAGTGTTACATTAAAATACAATGCAATATATAACGTTATACTATAATCCAACACTATATATATAATATAAGATTGGAACATTATAATATAATTTATTCTTTATTCAACATTATATTTAGGGAAAATGATACTGTAGCACATTAAAGTTTCGTCATTTATCTGATTTGGTCACTAAAGTAATGTTTTTGCGCATTAGACTACTAAACTCGTATTTGAACTGTCAACTAAGCCATTTTTTTCAAAATTAACCGGTTACCAGGTTACAAAGTTGACCTGACATTTAATAATTAATTTATGTTTATCCACGTCATTTAATGGAAGCAAATTACTTCTTGAATTGGACAACTTCAGTCCCCCGAAATCTTGAATTTAGCAAACAACACCCTCTCAGGCTCTATTCCTGATTTATCTAACCTTTCCGCCTTGAAATACAACTTTCATGGAAACCGGTTGACCGGTGAAATCCCGCCGGAGCTACTCTGGCTTCTGAGCTCCAGAATCTTGATCTTTCAAGTAACAATCTTTTAGGAAACATTACCCATTTCAATTTTTGAAAATGGTAACCTCGAAGCTTTAGTTTTTTCTAGCAATTCTTTCACCGGTGGGTTCCTGGAGAAACTGTGCTCGGGGGACTCGAATTTACGCCATTTGTTTATCTCCAGCAACCGTCTTTCCGGCGATTTCCCTTTTCTGGTGCTAATCTGTTCTTCAATCGAAGTGGTGGGCATTTCTGGTAATAACTTTGGAAACGAAATACCATATGAGATTCACTATCTAAAGAACCTCACTGATCTTTTACTCAACAATAATAGTTTTTCCGGTAGTTTACCTTCTGAAATCGGAAACTTGAGTAATTTGGTGAATCTATATCTATTTGGGAACATGATTACAGGTGAAATTCCTATTGAAATAGGGAAATTAGAGAAGCTATGTGTATTATATCTTTACAATAATCATATTTCAGGAAACATTCCAATTGAGTTCAGGAATTGCTCGATGTTAAATGAATTGATTTTTTTGGGAATCATTTCACGGGTCAGATTTTGGGTACAATTGGGAAGCTCAAGAATCTGGTTTTTCTTCAGCTGAGGCAAAAGGATTTATCGGGTCGGGTTCCATTGAGTTTGGGTTACTACAGAAAGCTTCAAACTTTATCGTTGTGTGATAACAAGCTTTCAGGATCACTTTCAAATACATTTAGGTATCTTTTTGAGCTTTCGTTTCTTAGTCTTTATAATAATTCTTTCGAAGGTCCTCTTCCTGAAACAATCTCTCTTGAAGAATCTCACAATTGTGAATATTTCTCACAATCGATTCTCGGGTTCGATTTCGCCTCTTGTGGGGTCCGATTTGTTGTTGTTGTTCGATTTGACTAATAACAGTTTCTCCGGGTTTATTCCTTCAAAATTAGCGAGGTTGACCAAGCTTTCCGGTGAGATGCCATGAGAGATTGAGAATCTAACTGGCTTAAATGTTCTGAAGCTTCAAAGAAACAATCTCTCCGCAGCTTCGTTTCTTTGTATCCTTTTCCATTTTTTGATTTTGATTTTGGTAGCAATTCATAAGGTTGCTCGAATTAGTACTTCTTTTGATATTAATATATCCAGTTTGTGACATTTTACTTTCATTTGAATTTTGTGTCATTGGTTTTGAACTAGTTTGATGAAGTTTTGGTATGACGTCGATTAATTTCAACTATTTCATTATTCATTTAATTAACTATAATTTGATATTCAAAATGCTCAATTCCACTCTTTTATACTGAATGTCTGAATCCCTACATTTCATTGCTGTTGGTGGGTTTTAAAGAATTAAAGAATCAACTTATTGATCGGTTTGTGAAATGGTGAGTTCTACACATCCAAATTTCTTTGATTTATTTGTTTAAAAAGTTATATTTGCATTTTCTTTAGAGTTTTACATCTTTTGCAGAGAAGGTTATCAAATTTTCCACCTTTGGTGTGTTTAAAATTGGTTTTTAAATTCCACTTTTATCAACAAACAACATTTACTTTTCTAATAAAACAGTAAAAAATAGTTATACATGCGTCTCTTGCATTTATGATTTAACACAACATGAAGGATATGTCACAATCCAACTTGTATTTTCTAAAGACTTCAAACAACAGACAGTGGATGATAATTGTCTTTCTTGTGCAGAAAGAGGAAGCGTCCCTTTTATCAAAACAGTTTTCATATGTTTTTATAGATGATAGAATTAACTAAAACATTAACAAAGTATACATATAAATTTTTTTTTAAAACTGAGGTACATTTTAATTGATATATTGGTTTAAACTTTCAAAACATGCAGTTATTGGTAAAGATGAAAACTATATTTTTTTATCCGATGAGGAGATAACCATTTTTCGATACTTTGTTGTCGAAAGTAACTCTTGTGTTTCATTTAGATTATTGTTATACATGTTCTATATGTCGTATGTCCTAACAAAAGAAAAAGTATAACTTATTTTATTAAAGAAAAAAACATAAACTTAAGCAAATGTTGATACGAGGTATAGAGGTGGCAATCGTGTCGTGTCGGGTTTGTGTCGTGTCGAAACACTAAACAGGTTGAAAATGTTTGACCCTAACCCGACCCATTTAATTAACGTGTCGTGTCGTGTCAACTCGTTTATTTTCGTGTCGGGTTCGCGTCGGGTTTCGGGCTAGGGCTATACCTTGAAATATGTCGTGTCATGTGAGGTTAAAAGATTGAGCATGCTGAAAAAGTAGGAGTTAGGTAGGCGGAGAGGAAAAACTAATAGTTTGGAGGCAGAATAGATGAAATCATAGCAAGTTTAGATGACAAAATTAAAAGAGTGGGAGTTGGAGGCGGATGAAAAGGTCGCGAGGATATAAGAGTGGTGAAAAAGACTGGGTAGTTTGGGAGAGAATGGAAAAACTGAAATTAAGTCTTGATCTAGACGGCTAAGTCATTTCAACATTACAAAACGACTCAATTCGAAGGTTTTCTTTTACTTATGGTTTTAGTTTTGTATCTTTCTAGTTTATTTAAATAATTCAAAAAATTTGCATATAAATAAACGGGTCATTTTTGAGTCATATTCAAGTTGAAATTCTCAACCCTAATATAAACTTAAATAATTTTCAAACATAAATTAAAATGTTTTTAACATAGAAACTTAAAGTTACAAACAGAAATATCTAAAGTTTCATACAAAATGATCCAAAAAATAAACGAGTTAAAATGATTTTTACCTTATTATTAATACTTTTATTTAATGTAAAATCTAAAATATACTTTTTAATTAATTAATTTATGAAATTCGGTTTTTTCGGTTCGATTTGGTATAAACATCATGAGACCGAAACTCGAACCAAAAACCAAATTCACAATTCGTTTTGGTCTCGAACCAAATCGAAAACCAAATTTGAATATGGTTCGATTTGAAATCGATTTGGTTTTCGGGTTTTTCGGTTCCGGACCAAATAATTCTCACCCCTATAATTCAGTAGAAGTGCCATCTTTTTCGTACCAGATCGTGATCGTTCGTACCAAAATGCAGTACAATAATGTTCCATGTTCGCTTGGATTGCATTTTTGATTGTGAAATTGATGTTCCGAAAATGTAATTGTCATGAACCTGGTTAGATGGTGGATTTGGTGATTCCAATACACCTTCTGGAATCGATTAGAAGCATCGAACCGGAATTTGTAAAGTCACGCATTTATTTTAATGTAATCGATACAAAATTGAAAAACCCCTCCACTCTCAAGCTTTGAAATTTGACTTCATCTATAAGGAAATGAAGTAGGATGGTTGACATTCCACAACGTATGAAATCCATGAACTTGGTAGCCAAAATACGAAACACAACACATAAAGCCTATTTATGATGGATGCATTCATATGTCCTCTTAGAAGTTACTACTTTATTGAAAAAAAGGTGCTTCAAAAGTTTAAAAGTTATAAACTACAATATTTTTCAAAATCGTTCTTAGCATAAAACATAAAAGATTTGTAAACTTAAATGTTTTTTTTGCAAATTGTATTTCATAGTAACTTGGAAACCTATGATAATTGGTAACAAGGACAAACAATAGGGATGCATTCATATGTCCTCACTTTCATTTTGCCAACTCATAACCAAATAAATCCCAAATAACATTTAACTTTCTTTCCAATTTCTTACAATCTCCCTTTGTTTACTTTTTTTTAAAAAAAACCTCAAAACCAAACAAAAAGTTTACTATACAAAAAAAAAAAAAAAACAAATAATTTTGACATTACAAATAAGCTTATACTTTTAGTCAGTCAGTAATAGCAATAAAATTACCCGTTATACCCTCATCAACATTTTCATTTTCTCCCCTCTCACGCTTGCACCAGCATTTAAACTCACGTATCGGCCCCTCATCTAACACAACCCACGGATGGACCGCCACGTCACCAAGAGTCAACCGCTGAGTTGGATCTGTTCAAAGTAACAAAAAATAAAATTACAAAAATACCCCTCAATTTTCTTTAAAATTACATTTTCTTTATTTACTTGACGGACTAACTAACCTTTGCAGAGAAGACCCTCGAGTAGGTTTTGGAGTTGGGGGTTCATAACATCAGGAAGCCAAATAGTATCATTAACAATCTAAGAAACAAGATGAAATGACATTATTGCCCCTCACAACATTCAATCTAACATGTATTATAAAATGAAAATTGAAAATACCTTATCATATGTATCTTGAAGTGTGTCTCCAAGAAAAGGATATTGTCCAAGAATCATACAGTATAAAGTTACCCCTACTGCCCACGTGTCAGCAGCTTTTCCATGATAAGTTAAACCTATCAAAAACAACAAATAGGAATCTACTTTCACTTTTCTGTTTTTTTTTTATTATATTTATTACTTTCAATTATTTATTTATTATATTTATTAAAAGACCCTACAATCTATTAAGCCTTAACTTTATTTTTTACTAAAAAAGACCTTGCAATTTTCCATTTGGCCCCTTTTAGACAATAAATTTTTGGAAAAACCCTCAGATTTTCACTTTTTTTCCAAAAAAAACACAACTTTTTTTGTAAAAAGGGGTTAATCTCATAAAAAACTTTATATTTTCTGTTTTTTTTCGGATTAAACCTCAGCTTTATTTTTTCATGAAAAACACCTTATATTTTTTCATTTTTTCTGAAAAAAAAAAAACCTGCAACATTACTATAATTGGAAAGATTTTTGAAGATAAGAAAGTAGGTTGCTATTTCTTTCCTTTAAACAATTTTGAAATCTGTTAAATGACTATTTTAGCCTTACCTAGACAGCATTCTGGAGCAGTGAAAACAGGAGTTCCAGGAGAACGTCGAAGTTCATCATTTTCATCCTGTTAAAACAAAAGATAAATATGACACCATATTTGTAAAAAAAAAAAAATCGACAAGGGTAGTTTGGGAATTTGAGTTTATTACCTCAAAAACCTGGCTGACACTGAAATCACCAATCTTTACAGTCCCAGTGGCAGTGACAAGAAGATTATCAGGTTTTATATCACCATGCACAATATTCTAACACAATAAAATAAAAAAATGCAAGATTAATAATTTGTAGCACTTTTTTATGGAATATTAATAAAGGACTAAATACCAATCTTTACACTAATACATAAGAAACAGATCGTTTTGGATTATCCCAAACTATTAAATAGATTTTAATAGCAAAAATAGAAAATTACAAGAAATGTTAACCATAAAAAGACAAACATGAGATACAATGTTTTATTAGAAGACAAAAAAAAGAGGAAGAACCTGAGGAATTTAAAAGAGTTAGTTAAGAAAATTTCAAATTTTAGTGGCAAGTTGGCAATTTCTTCTTAATTTCTAATAAAGAATATATATGCAAGTGTTGTCGACATCTTTAAAAAATAGAAAAAAAAAATACAATTCTTGTCCAATTGAAGATGGATAACTTTCTAACACCTGATTAAAATAATAATAAAAATTAAAGAGTATATATAAGAGGACATACATGAGAATGGAGATACATAAGACCAGATACAATATCACGCAAATAACTCCTTGAAACTTGTTCTCCTAAGCCACCTGGAGGTCCAGATCCCTCAAAGACCCATTTGCCCTCGATATATTCAAGAACTGAAAGTAAAGATTTAAACTTTTTTTAAAAAAAATACATGGATTCGAAGGGTAAAAGAAAGTAGTGGTGTTAACTGTTAAATGTTGCATACCCATGTAGAAATGATCTGTGTTTGGGTCATCAATCACTTCTATCAGATTTACTATGTTTGGATGATTTAACATTTTCATTATTAAAACCTGCAACTCAGTTTATAATTTATAAAACATCATTAAAAGATACACAAGAAGAAACAGAGCAAAAAAAAAAAAGGAAAATCTTTAGACACCTCACGAAGAACATCAGTCATGGCAGTTTCTGATGGAGCAACTCTTAGCTTTAACAAATGAGACTTGTGAAATGCCTAAATTCATGTGATTTAACATAAAATTGATCAGAATGGAAGATGAATAATTGAATACCATAAGTCCAAAACTAGATGCATTACCTTAATTGCATAATGCTTCCCATCAACTTGGCTTCTGTAAAGAACCACTTTTCCATAGCTACCAGAACCGATTTTATACTCACGAACATACTCATTCACCATTTTGTTTCCATTCTCATCCTAAAGAAAAGAAAGGGGGAGATTAGATGTAAGTTTAATTACAATTTTGCCACCATGGAAGAAAGAAGTGAAGAATGAAGATGATTACCTCTGAGCGGATAACTTTGTGTGTTTCCTTGACAGGGAACTCCCTGCAAATCAATCCGTTTTGTGTTCTGTATAAAAGAATGTCTTCTGATCTCTTTGCTGGATTCTTGAATTCAACATGATCATCTTTTTCAGTGTCGGATATGTCATCACCATATGAGCAGTTATCATCATCTTCTTCTTCTTCGTGTTCTTCCTCCTCTTCCTCTTCTTCTACTTCTTCATTTAGGAGTAATTCCTGTGAAATGTGACTCTCAATGTGTGTCCTGGGCCGAGTCTTTTTGTGCTTTTTTCTTAATGAAAATCCAAAGCAACCACAACAGCCCATTTCTGCCACACTTGCTATAGAGTATCCCTTGATAAACATGGATACTTGAACTATAATAACTTCAACGATCTAGAAAACACTTTATCAGCTTAACTAGAACAAAACCTGCCCAAGAAACAAAACAAGGATTGTTTGAGGCTTATGATATCGGGAATAAGTGCTTCGTGTGTTTCTGAAAAGAGATTGAGTTGAGAAATTGAGAATCAAATGAGGTGAATTCGACTTCAAATCAATATGAATATAAATATACAACACCAGACGTTTAATTTGATTGTGTTTACCTGATACGAAGATTAAGGGGGGCAATTATGCCCTAGCTAATTAGATTTGTGGCTGAATTCCAAAGGATGCCATTCAGAAAAATGAAGGATGCAGTTGATCAAATGAACACCATTTCGATTCAACGCCAACAACATCGCTCACGAACACCTCTTCCAGCTTTCCTGATAACGACAGCAGCCCGCACGAAATTGCAGGCTCGGCTCCACCAAGACAATACCTTAGGACCTTTCCTTTATCCTTCACCAAAACATCCAAATTGAAAAAGCATAAAGAAAAACGCATATAATCATGGACGGTTTAGAGAGAAAGAATAAATAGTAATTTGGGGGATTAATTATCAAAGACAAGTTGCAAATAGAAGCTGCAGAAAACTCCAAATAATCATCGATTAAAATAAACAATAAGAAGATAATAAAAACTAACGAATAAATTATTACCCTGGAACGACGAAAGCAAAATTAGGGCAAGAGAAACGACGAGAATATGCTCAAATACGTTGAGCAACGGGAAATTAATCGATTGTTGGGGAAGTAGAAGCAGTAGTTGAAGTTTTCCGATGAATCTGGCGTTGAGAGAGGAATCTAGGGCGGCGCGTTGCGTGCGCGTGAGGGGGAGTTTCTCCTGCGGAGGACAGCAACAAGTTTGTTACTTGCGAGGCTGGAACGTTGATGATGATGGTGGTGGTGGTGGTAAAGTGGAGGGTGAGAGGCCCAGGGGTGTTTTGGTAATTTCATATTAAATTGATTAGGGTTTGGATCCTTGGCTCTCATGTCTCTCTCAAGGCACAGCAGACTTTTATTTGGCCCCTCGTTTCTTTACCTTTTATCGACATTTTACTATGCTTTTATCGTTACATATATATTTGTTATGTTTTTGTTAGTTGCTTTTTGTTTTTTTTAACAAACATTTTCAGAGAGCTGTTTGTTTTGTCTCTTCTAATCTATTGTTTTTTTTTCCTCTAAAATATTGATTATATATTGTTGAAATCTTATTTCATATTTTTCATTTTTTGTTTGTTCTTGTTGAATTTTTTTATATTAAATAATAATAATTTGTTGATGAAATATCATTATTTTATGTTAAAATAATTTTATTTTTTTGTTAAAATATCATTATTTTTTGCTGAAATATCATAAATACTTACCGAAATGTCATACATTATTAAATTTTCGGTATTAAAAAAACTATTTTCAGATTATAAAATCAGTATATTTTAATTTTAAAATATCTACAGCAGCATGAAGATGTTAAAAAAACAAACATGCTTCTTATTACAGTCTGCAGCCGTTTGGTCCACCTCTTTTACTACAGAGGGCTGCAGAGGTGGTCTACAGACTTTATAAATTTTTTGTTGAAAAAAAAACAAACAACAGCTTAGTGGTTGAATGTGTTGATATATATATATATATATATATATATATATATATATATATATATATATATATATATATATATATATATATATATATATATATATATATATATATATATATATATATATATATTTGTTATGTTTTGTTAAGGGTTGAATGTGGTTCGGGTGGCTTTTAATACATGGTTATTTTCTATTTTATAGATAATAAATGTAGATTATATAAAAATTAATACTTTTTATTTTTTTACTGTTTGATTATTATATTTTATTTTGATCAACTAAAATATTTTTATTGGGATAATGAAAAAACATGATTAGGTACTTTTTAATTTATACATATTTTGTCGGTAGTTTTTTTCTATATATTTACTATTTAACTTTTTTTTTTTGTCTACATTCAGTCTTTATAATCGGCTATTACAAGTTAAGCCAGAAAAATAACCTAATAGGGTGGTATAATTTTTGGTTTGTACACATTTAATTCTTAATGTTTTTGTAAACATTTAGTCATTATGATTGATTACTTCAGATTTTGCTCTCGACATCCTACATAAGACAATCATTAATGACGTGTTCTCATACATTGTTCGTCCTTCACTTATATCAGAAAGTTAATTCACAAATCGGTCAAATAATGTTGGTGCCTTAATACTCTCTAAGCATAAGATGTTTCCAGCTTCAGTTTTTGATGGGTTTTGATAACTAAAAACGATCTTTTTTGTAATGTTCCATTTTCACAACCATTAAATTACATTTGTTGAAAACCATAATAATATAATAGACGCAAAATCCTCAATGTTGTTAATGAGTGTATACAGCCACATCTTCGCATTCCCAAGATCACCGATGACACCTGAAACATAAACAATTAGTTAAGCACAAAGTTTAGTGAGTTTCCCCCAAAATATTACACACAACAGAACATATACAAGAATGTATATTGGGTCCACAGTCATCAGACTGGATTATCTCGGGTATCTTGGTCGGCCGCCTCAACTCAACCTCTTTTCCCTGGCCTCCGTGCCTACGGCTTATAGTTGGCTCGTACATAGTATATTGACCTACTGCACAAAACATGGCCTCCTCAACCTAATCCACCACCATTTGTCAACATATAAACAAACATGGCCTCCTCAACCTTAAGGAGGCAAATTTTAGTCATTGTGGAAGGAGGTAATGATAGTTAAGAGATTTTTACCCTTTAACTGTGTTCTGGGCCGAAGGGTAGAAAGGGAAAAGTCATAAGCCGGGTTCTTGCATGAAATATGGATTTTTGTTCAAGAATTTTTTAGTCCAATATATTTAGATAGTATTTTAGAGATCTAATAAACCTTTCCGTGGATATAAAGAGCGTCGAAAACGGAGTTGGAACGAAGAAGTTATTATCGTTTGAAGTTATGGTGGTTTTGGGTTGAGCCATGTACGTTGGGCGTACTAGGGCATCCTTAGTACGTTGGGTGTAAATTGAGTACGTTGGGCGTACGCGATCAGTGCCCAAATCTTATTTTCATGGTTTGAGTCCTATTTAAGTTCCTTAACTCCCCAAAACCCATTCCATTCTCAGCCTCCACCTCTCCAACACCCTCTCTTGAAACCCTAACCCTAGATTGAGTCTTGTGAGCAAAAAAAAAGGAGTTTTTAAGTGCTTTGGAGTGTTCTTGGTCTTGGAGAAGAATGAACTCATTGAAGAAGTGTCGGTTGCATTGGAGCTAGTAGATCCAGACTTTGTTCACCTTGATCTTTCTTCTAAAGGTATAAAGTTTGAATCTTGATGATGAAATTGTTAGATCTAGTTAGTTTTGGATGTTATGAGCTTTTGGTCACTTTAAGTGCATAAAGTTTAGATCTTGAAAGTCTGTGACCTTGTTATGGATAAATTTGGAAACTTTATCCATCTAAACATCATTTTGATTCAGATCTAAAAGTTAGAGACTTGGACTTAATGTATTAAGTTGAAAAGATGCGTTTTTGGGTCCCTTTGAGACTTAAAGACTAGATCTTGTATGTTGGCACCATTCTTATGGATAAACTTGACCATAAGAATGCTATATAGGTTATCGGGAACCAATTGACCAGGAGTGCCCATTTCCTGGCCATATAGGAGAGTTCGTCGGCTGAGAAGTTGGCCAATGTGTATGTCCACGAGATCCTTGCTCGCCACGGAGTTTCGGTCTCTATTGTGTCCGACCGAGATGTTAGATTCACCTCCTGCTTCTGTCAGAAGTTCCACGAGGAGCTGGGCACACGGCTGCATTTTAGCACAACATATCATCCGCAGACCGACAGGCAGAGTGAGCTGATTTTACAGACCCTCGAGGACATGTTGAGGGCTTATTTCATCGATTTCAGAGGGAGCTAGGATTCCCACCTACCCTTTGCAGAGTTCGCCTACACCAACAACTATCATTCCGGTATTGGTGCCCCACCTTTTGAGCTGTTGTACGGTCGAAGATGTTGTACCCCGGTCTGTTGGGGTAAGGTTGGTCACAGAGTAATGGGCATATAGAGGTAGTTTTAAAAACTACTAAGAAGATTCAGCAGATTAGACAATGATTGCAGACTGAACAAAGTAGACAGAAGAGCTACGCCAACCGACACCAATCAGAGTTAGAGCTCCAAGTTGGTGACATGGTACTCCTAAAGTTCTCGCAATGGAAGGGTGTGATCCGCTTCAGAAAGAGGGGAAAATTGGGTCCCCGATATATCGGTCCGTTCAGGGTCATTTCCAGAGTTGGCAAGGTAGCTTACAGATTAGATCTTCCTGAGGAGCTTAGTTAGATCCACAATACTTTTCATGTTTCACAATTGCGAAAGTGCATATTGGATGAGGAGGCTATACTATCATTGGAGGACATTCAGGTCGACGAGCGCCTGCATTTATGTGGAGAGACCCATGGCCATTCTAGAAAAGGAAAGTGAAGGTTCTACGGAACAAGGAGATACCTTTGGTAAAGGTACAGTGGGAGAACCAAAGAGGGTCTGAGTGGATGTGGGATCCGGAGGCTGAGATGTGGGAGCACTATCCAGAGATGTTCACTGCAGCGGACTTCGAGGACGAAGTCTAATTCAAGTGGGGGAGAATTATAACGCCCCGACTCCCAGGTATTAACTTTTACAACTTTATTTTCATATTGGAAGGTCTACTCGACGAGTTGATGCCCTGACTCGTCGAGTAGGAACTTTTGGGGCCACGTTTTTTAAATGACCATCTCGCCGAGTCGGGGATATGACTCGACGAGTTGGACCTGGAGGATGAAACCCTAATTTTCGAGGTTTTGCACCCCATTTAAAGGGTCACTAGCCTCCCTTACAACCCCTTGTGAGTTTAGAAACCCTAAATCGTCGTTCTTCCCTCTCTTTGTGTGATATTAAGCTTTTTGGTGGATTGTGGAAGGAAGATCTTGAAGTACTTAAGCTTGAAACAAGAAGAAGGTAGTAGATCCGAGTTCTTCTTCATCTTAGCATCGTTTTTCAGGTAACAAGTTGTTACCTTGACCTTCTTCTATCAAGATTTATGTATGTATGATATTAGGGCCACTTTGGCCATATTAACATGTTATTGTGGGTATTAGCCATGATCTGAAGTTGCAACTTCAGATCTAGGTTTATCTTGGCCTGTAAGATCATAAAGTTCCAGCCTTTAGTGAAGTAATACCCTCTTCGTCTCTTAGAACCTTTCTTTAGCTTGATTTGGGCCATTATCACCTTATGTAACGTTTGCAACTTTACGTAAGAAGTATGCCTTAGGAGCTCATATCTGCATTATGGAGCTTTAGAGTGGCTTAAAATTGTCTGGATGGGGAAAGGAGTGAAGGGACTCGGCGAGTGGCATGGCCAACTCGGCGAGTCCAATGAAGATTGTCGTGCATGGACTTCTGCATGGACTCGATGAGTCAGTAGGGTGACTCGGCGAGTCAGCTAGCGTTTCCCCGACATTTGGGCATGCATGAACTCGGCGAGTTTCGGGGAAACTCGACGAGTCAACTGGGGATTTCACAATTTCTTGAGTTCGGGAAGGACTCAACAAGTCGGTGAACTACGCCCGACGAGTCGGGTCAACATGGACTGTTAACCTTGACTTTTGGCTTGGACTTTGACCAATGGTTGACTAGTTGACTTCTAGGGTATTATGGTAAATTGGAATTTATGGAAAGGGTCTTATGGTAATTATATGTGTTGGAATTCGTGGGCGTGGTTCGAGAGTTGATTTATCACTTCAATTCGACAGTTGAGAGGTGAGTTATCCTCATTATACTAAGGGGGCTAAGGCACCATGGTCGGCCCATTGGATTTGATATCCCAGTTTTTTGATGATATGTTGAGTATGAGATAGTTATCCATGCTAGTTTGCCATGCTAGTTAGGTAGATCTGTAGGACTACCTGTGTTACCGTTTGATTATTTGTATGCGCAATTAGCTGTATATGTAGACATGTTTGTGTAGGTAGGGTGGAGGTTTCATTGCCTCGTGTAGTGACTAACAAACCCTGGAGTATGCCAAATATGAGCTGAGGGCCGGGAAGACATACCAGACTCATACTAAGGAGTCATTAGCATGCCATATATGAGCTGAGGACTAAGTGGTATGCCAGACTCGTACTAAGGGTAGATCAGTTATGTTACAGTCTTAGGACTGTAGTGGGCAAGCCAGCCATAAGTTGTGGGCTCGGAAGCAAACCAGACTTATGTTGTGGGCTCGGAGGCAGGCCAGATGTGAGTTTTGGGCCCGAAAGGCAAGCTAGACTCACACTGTAGGCCCAGGGGGGGGGGGAATCCAGTATGTAGAGCTGTGGACCCATTACATGTTGTTATTGTGTGTATTGTTGTTATGTATCGGTATTTTTTTTTTGGGTGGGGGGGGGGTAATCCAGTCTGTAGGCAAATGTACGATCATACGACTCCTCTTGTTTATGAACTGTGTCTGGGATACTCTGATAAAATACTATTTTTTTTTAAAAACAAGTTTTGTAATAATTAATGGTTTGAAATGTTTTGAAAAGTTTAAATTTGACTTGATTTTTATGGATGTTACATGTCTAGAAGTGGGCCGAGGAGCGGTCCAAGGTGTTGCAAGCCATCCATATGGCATCTATGTCGGAGGGTAGAACAACCAAGAGTGCATGAATAGAGGTTGTTGAGGAGGCCGAAAAGGGGCAGCAACATGTTGTTGGCTGTTATTGGTTGTTTGAGATCGACGAGAGGAGGTGCTGCCACAGTTGTTGCGGTGGTGATTGTTATTGCTATTCCGGTTGTTGTTGTTGCGAGATTGGGAAAATGAAGGAGACCCGGTGTAGAGCATAGTAGGAGCGGAAGCATAATCAGTGTGATGGGCGAGTTGTGGACGAGAACGAGAGGCTCGACTTCTTCAAGAGAGAAGATGGAACAAGCTTGAAGCAATGTGGGGAGAGGCTCTTTGTGGCGAATCACAGCAGCAATGTGGTCATATTTTTAATTCAAACCATTGAGAAAATAAGTAACAAGAGTGCTTTCCGTGACCGGGTTACCAATAATACCTAGTAGGTCGGCTATGACCTTCATTCTTTCATAAAACTCATTGATCAATTTGTCTCCCATGGTCATTTGTCTGACTTTGTTTTCAAGTTCCATAATGCAAGCCTCATTGTTGTCACAAAAGAGAGCTTCAATGTTGAGCCATAGGGTGTGAGCAGTACAGTCGGGTTTCGTCACCATATTGAGAAGGTATTGGGTTTAAATTCCATAGACCCACATCTTGACAAGATAGTCAAGGGTGAACCATTCTTCATCTTTATCTCCCTTCGGCTTTGAGATTCCATCGAGATGGCCATGCACACCAAAACTGGTATAGTGAGTTTGGAACAACTCTCTCCAAGAATCATAATTAAGTTGATTCAAGTCAAGAATGAGTGGTACAAATGCTTTGATGTTGGTGATAGCGTATGGCTTGGTGTTTCCACCAGTAGGATTAGACGATTCACCAGTCATGTTGAAGAAGAAGAAGAGTCATGTTGAAGAAGAAGAAGAGTGATCGGAAGCAACAGAAGAAGAACGAGACGATGGCAGTGGCAGCAGAGAAAAGGTCGACACAGTGGGTGTCAATGTATTGGGAAGAAGATATGGTTGGAGCCATTTACAACTTTGATACCATATTAATTAAGCTTAGAATAGTTTCCCGTGACTGATCATTCATTCCATAAACAAATATATACATGAACACAAGGAGTGAAACCTAACGGACTTACAACAAATACAATATATATGGGCTATCTATACAGGGCTAAATATGGGGTAATATACACTAATAAATATATGGTTGTGTTTAATATGGGGTTACATTACATGGGGCTCCAATCGTAAAAGCTATTTTATTGTATACTTTCTAGTCAACACCGCCAAAAAGCATTTTATTGCGTAAGTTGGTATAAGTGAAGCGTTACAGCATAAATAAACATTTGACATAGGAATAAAATGACTTTACAATATAAGACTAAGTTCCAACTCAATTCTATAGCCCGACGAGTCATTTTAATATAGGCGCAACACTCAAGCCTGGCGTGAGAATAATTCAAGCTTGGATATCAGAATTATCAAAAGCATATTGAATGAAAAGACTTTTAATAATTCAGTGGCGTTGTGTTGATAGGAAGCACAAAGCACTAGGGCAGATCTGCAGTCTGCACCAATATAATAGAAAGAGAAAAGACGTGAATGAAGATACAAAAAGTAAACGTTAGAGAGCTCCGGCAAAAACCTCATGAAAACATCTTGATCTCCGACCATCACCAACCAAAGAGATCGAGAATAGCCACCGGCAAGAAGGACGTGGGGTTTTTTTTGCCTAATTTTCTTATAGTTAAATGTGTTTTTATTATCTATTTGTAAGTACTTCTAAAACTACTTGGTAAATACTTTTATAAAAAACAAGTGTTCCCCTAAACGCTCCTTAAAATGACTACTATAATTGTGTTTATCAAAAGAAATTTGACACAAAACAGATAAATTAAAACAAATTTGATAATAAGGTATCAAGTACAAATCTTATAAACCCAAACTCGACCAATCATATATTTCAAACTCTTGGTAGAAGTTTGACTCGGACGCAAGCGTGTTCCAATGGAATATGACATCATTTTAGATGATGCTTTATAAAGCAAACCCTGAAGCATGAGCATGAAGCAACCGCGTCAACACACCACTTGACACATGCATTTCGGTATATGAAGGAAGCAACAATAAACTGGTCGCGGTGTGGACCAAGTCGTCACTAATTCTCTTGTTTCCGGTAGCTGACCTTTCCATACAGACAAAAAAAAAAACAAGCTGTAATTAGAGTATTGGGATACGAGGAAGTTGTATATGCAAGCTTCTAAGTCCATGATTGCAGGCTCAAGCAAACCTTTTGAAATTTAGACTACCCATTTCTTTTTAAATGTCAACGAGTTACGATTCCCGATTTATCATCGTTATGAATATGAAAATGTAATTTTAAAACATAACTAAAGTTCACCATTTATCTATCGCATGTACCAAAATATTTCTAACCCAACCGTATCAGGTGGTGCCCTTTCTCCTTAAAATCTTGGTTCAAGTACCGTTGTGTATTAATAAATTGGAAAGGCAGGACCATATTATATTAAAAAAGTTCACTTGTTTTTTGGCATTTAAATTTTTTTATAAAGAAAATATGAATATACGAATGTTCATATTTTTTTTCGTACTCTTTCATTAGAGATCCATGTTAATGAAAAAAAAAATCTTGCATCATTTTCTTGTTTTCTGTAAAGTTAAAATTAATTTTTATCGAAAAAAATAATAAATATTTCAAAATTTATTTTTTTGTACTTTTAAATAAAGATTTATATTGATGAAAAAAGATAATTTAAAATTATAGCTCAGATCTCCATATGAATATGATTTTTATCGAACTTTTATGAAAAATTTGCATGAGAATTATTATTTATCTGATTTTTCCGAAAACTAATGATCATTTACATATGAATTTGAATAAATTCACCTATATAGTGATTGATTTGTGTAAGATCAAAAGGTTAAATCTTTAAAAAAAATCTAGTGAATTTACATAAATTCACATTTAAATATAGTTAGATTCACATACAAATGTGAATTTTTGTTTGAATTCACTTGTAAATTTGATATATCTATTTTACCGAGCATTCCCATAAATATTTTTAATTCACATCTATAATCAAAGTGTGAATGTGAACTAAGCAATCAACATATTTTAACGATTTTTGTACACGATAATCACGTGAATTTTGTAGATTTAAACCTTTTAAGCATATATATATATATATATATATATATATATATATATATATATATATATATATATATATATATACACACACACTGATAATCATAAGTGAATTTACTTAAATTTACATGTAAGTTATCAAGAAGTATTGGAAAAATCGGATATTATAAGCATTTACATGTGATTTTGTGATAAAAAATCTATACAGTAAAAAATTCACATGAAAATCTAAACAAAAATTTTGAAAAAAAAATCTTTTTTTTATATCAGTATTAATGTTATTTAAGTTCAGACACACCTGAAAGTGTGCCCGAATTCTTCAAACCAAGACTCTAATACCAATTTGAAACATCCAAAAAATCATAGGTAAAAATTTCATTTTTAATTCAACCCAAACCATCAAATATTCATATCAACCATCCAAAAGTATATCATAGTAAAATAGTCATTAGAGTACCATTCCCAAAATCATAAAAGTACGGAAAACATGGGTGGATGCGGTGCAAACATGTCGGGTCCGTCCCTTTCGAAATGGAAGTATCTAAAACCATAAACATAAAACTTCATGTACAAAGTTTAGTGAGTTTCCCCAAAATACCCTATACCATACATACATAACAATCAAAACATAACTGAGTCTATTTCACCCCCCTTCAGTATCTTTCAACCGGTATTGGGTCTATTTCACCCCCTTCGGTCTCTTTCAACCGGTATTGATGCTATTTCACCCCCTTCAGTCTCTTTCAACCGGTATAGGGTCTATTTAACCCCTACAGCTAAGCATACAATCATCAACAAGAATCACAAAGATAACAAGCACATATAGGCATAACAGTGTCACAAAGATAAATATATTCCTACACATATAATCCAGTGGTCTGACATTGGTGCCTTCGACCCACGAATACAGTCAAAGAACTCACCTCAGTCTAAAGATAGACAAACCACACCCCGGGTTACTGCTACTATGGCTTCTCACACTGAATATTCGAAATTAACCCTAATAAATAATCAGGGTAACAACCCATAAAAGGTCTAGATTACCATCTAACATGCCAAGGGGTAAAAGACCATTTTACCCCTTTCTTTAATGGGCCCTTCAACCCATTACCCAAGCCCAAAAGATCTAAGGTCCAACAAGGCCCAAGAGACTTAAGGCCTAATAATGGCCCAAAAAGGCATAAGGCCTAATAATGGCCCAAACGACCTAAAGCATAAAAAGGGTTCCTTGTAAGTACGCTAAGCGTACCACAAGTACGCCCAACATACCAGCTTTCACCGAAAAAGGGAAAACGGGGGGTCAAGCGTATACGCTCAACGTACGCTTATGTACGCCCTACATGCGCATACGCTCAACGTACACTTATGTATGCCTCACGTACGTCCTAGCTAGCTAAAACCTCATTAAGCACTTAATGCTTTAGGTCCAAACGTCCAAATTGCATATCCAACTCTTGGGGAATTCCTTAAACGATAAAGTCTTCAACTTGACGCCTTTGCATGGCTCCAAGAGGCCCAACATGCATTTGTAACATTCTAACATGATATTAAGACTATCAACTTATGCATTGTTAAGCTTAACCCTTCAAGATGCCATTTTTATGATTCTATAACTCCATAAATACCAAGAAATGACCAATACATGTTCTAGAGTAATTCCTACTCACATAACCCAAACCAAGGGACCCAAATATGCCAAATATAATCCCAAATCTAGATCTAAGCTAAGGAGTCATAAAGTTTGAAGTTTTATACCTACGAAAGCTTGCAAAGGTGAAGATAGTGCTGGATCTTTAAGCTCTAAGAAAACTAATCCTCCTCCAATGAGATCTTCTTTTTCTTCAACATGCACCAAACACACACAAGGATCAAATCTCTCTAAAAATGGTTTAGGGTTTCGAGATAAAGCTTTTAGGTGACAATGAAGGCTGGTAATGAGAGAACCTTTGGGCATAAAGTGCTTAAATAGGGTCCAAACCCTAACATATAGGGTTTGCCCCTGGCTTAAATACGCCCAGAGTACTAGGGGAAAGTCCCGTGTCCAAGTTTTTTCATGGTACACCCAACGTACCATGATTACGCCTAGCGTACTCGACCCATGTACAAAATCAATATCCACTTAGAATTTAAGGAATTTTACTTCAAGACCGGAAATTATAATTCTCTTCCACTTGAATCAGACTTCATCCTCGAAGTCTGCCTCCACAAACAACTATAGGTGGTGCTCTCTCATCTCCTCCATGGGCTCCCACATCCATTCTGACCCCTTTTAGTGCTACCAATGCACCTTCACTTGACCCACCACCTTGTTTCACATGGTATTCATCTTCTTGTCTAGGATCACAATCGGTTTCTCTATGTAATGAAGGCGCTCATCCACCTGAATATCCTCCAAAGGAACCACTGCTGAATAATCATCCAAACACTTCCGCAACTGAGAGACGTGAAAAGTGTTGTGAATATGACTGAGCTCCTTGGGTAGCTTTAAAAAATAAGCAACCCTGCCTACCTAGGCAATAATCCTAAAAAGACCGATATACATGGGCCTAGCTTGCCTCACTTCCTGAATCGGATAGCACATTTCCAAGGTGACAGTTTCCGGAGTACCATATCCCCAACCTAAAATTCCAAATCTAACTGATGTCTATCCGTGTAACTCTTCTGTCGGCGCTATGTGGTCTGCAATCTCTCGCGCACCTAGTAAATCAACTTAGTAGTCCAGAGCACCACCTCTGTGCTACCCATGACCCGCTGACCGACCTTGCCCTAACAAATTGGGGTCCGACACTTCCTCATGTAAAGCATCTCAAAAATAGGGTGATCAATGTTAGCATGGTAGCTGTTGTTGTAAGAGAACTTAGCCAATGGGAGATACATATCCCAACTACCACCAAAATCCAACACACATGCCCGAAGCATATCCTCCAAGGTCTGGATAGTTCACTCGCGCTAACCATCAATCTGTGGATGATAAATCATGTTGAAGTGCAGATGAGTATCCAAATCCTCATGAAACCTCTTCCAAAACCTGGAAGTGAACCGAACATCCCGACCTGAAACCATCGATACCAGAACCCCATGATCTGTCAACTTCTCCGCAGAGACGCTCTCTTGAATGGGAATAAAATGATCGCTCTTGGTCAATTGGTCCATGATGAACCAAATTGAATCCACCCCTCGCGCGATCTATGGAAATTCCGTGATGAAGTTCATCGTGATCTCTTCCCATGATGTGCCACCAACTATTAGATACAAATGTCTGT
This sequence comes from Lactuca sativa, assembly GCF_002870075.4. NCBI lineage: Eukaryota > Viridiplantae > Streptophyta > Magnoliopsida > Asterales > Asteraceae > Lactuca > Lactuca sativa. The sequence continues at coordinate 65,414,654 of NC_056628.2, forward strand.
CAACTTTTCTGCAGGGACGCTCTCTTCAATGGGAATAAAATGAGAGCTCTTGGTCAGTCGGTCCACGATGACCCAAATTGAACCCACCCCTCGCGCGGTCTGTGGCAATTCCGTGATGAAGTTCATCATGATCTCTTCCCATTTCCAAATGGAAGGCATTACCACAAACTTATAATGACCATAACGAGTCCTGAAAGCAGTCTTCTGGATATCCTCATCTCTGACTCTCATTTGGTTGTATCCTGAACGCATATCGATCTTAGAGAACCAAGACACACCCTTTAGATGGTCAAAAAATCATCAATCCTCGGAAGTAGATAATGGTTCTTTACTGTTAGCTTGTTCAAATCATGATAATCAATGTACATCATGTAGGAGTCGTCCATATTCTTTACGAATAGGTATGCTCGCCACCTTGTGACTGAGCGCATCAACCACCACATTGCCATTCCCGGGATGATAAACGATCTCACAATCATAATCTTTCACTACATCAAGCCACATGTGTTGCCTCATATTCAAATTTGGCTGATCTATTAAGTGCCCCAAACTCTTGTGATCCATTGTAAATGGTACAACGGACCCCATAGAGGCAATGTTGCCAAATCTTGAGGGCAAAAACCACCACCCCCAACTCTAAATCATGAGTGGGATAGTTCGCCTTAGGAGGCTTCAGCTGCCTTGAAGCAGAAGCAATAACACGAACCCTCTACATCAGAACCGCACCCAAACCCGAGATCAACACATCATAGTATACCTGGAAATCGTCCACACCCTCTGGAAGAGTCAAGATCAGATCCTCGCATAACATATGTCTCACATTCACAAATGCCACTTACTGCTCAATCCCCCAGCGGAAAGTAGCTGCCTTATTTGTCAACTTGGTCAATGGAACCGCAATCCTTGAGAATTTTTCGAATAAACTTCGATAATACCCTGCTAAATCAAAAAAGCTCCAAATCTCAGTTGGAGACTTCAAAACCTCTCAATTCATTACGGCCTCGATCATGGCCAAATCAACCAATATCCCCTTCTCATTGACAAGGTGCCCCAAAAATTGCACCTCACATAACCAACACTTGCATTGTAGAACTTCGCATAATGCCTCTCTTTCTTCAGAGTCTCCAGAACCTGTCGCATGTGATCCTTATGTTGCTCCTTGGTCTTAGAATAGACCAAGATATCATGAATAAATACAATGACAGACCGATCCAGCATCAACCTACACACACAATACATGAGGTCCATAAATGCGGTTGGGGAATTGGTGAGCATGGAAGGCATCACCACAAACTTATAATGACCATAACGAGTCCTGAAAGTAGTCTTCTGGATATCCTCATCTCTAACTCTCATTTGGTGGTAGCCTGAACACAAATCGATCTTAGAGAACCAAGACACACCTTTTAGATGGTCGAACAAATCATCAATCCTCGGAAGCAGATAAAGGTTCTTTACTGTTATCTTGTTTAAATCATGATAATCAATGTACATCCTGTAGGAGCCATCCTTCTTCCTTACGAAAAAAATCAGTGCTCCCCTTGGTAAACTACTCGGTCTGATAAACCCCTTGTCTAACAGCTCCTGCAACTATGTAGACAACTCCTACATCTCCATCGGTGCGAACCGATAAGGTGCATTGGCTATCGGAGCGACACTTGGTACCAGATTAATACAAAACTTCACTTGTCTCTCCTGAGGCACTCTAGGAAAGTCGTCCGCGAATACGTTTGAAAACTCTCGAACTACCAACACATCCTCAATCGTTCTCTTTCTTTCCATCATGGTGTCCAATACATATACTACAAAACCAAAACAACCATGTTGAAGATATCTCCTAGCTCTCATAGAAGAACAAATATTTGGCCTATGATGAGCACCCTCACCCTAAATATCCAGTTCTCCCCCACCTGGGTTCGAACCCGCACTAGCTGGTGCCCACAACCAATCATTTCCCCATTAGGGCTCAACCAGTCCATTGCCACAATGACCTTGCTCTCGCACAAAGCGATAGGAACCAAATCAATCGGGTACCTCTATCAGAATAGCTCAAGATTACAACCCCGATGAACTCTCGATAACACTCACTGAAAGAAGATTGGATATCTCCACCTCCAACAGATAATCCAGATCCCCAAGAGCATCATCAAACCTATTACTAAGTGCAACAGACATAAACAATCGGGTATCAGCTGAATCAAAAGCAACTAGAGCAGGAAATCCGCTCACTAAGAACATCCATAAACATTACCAACATCAAACTCAAGCATAAACAATAATAAAAGTGCATAAATAAATGGAAAACATACCCGACGTCAGGAGACATACGCGCCTCCTCAAACGTCAGCTGAAAAGCCTTACTCTTCACTAAAAGGGCCACATGTTTTTCCTCCTGGCCATCAGTGATGCTTAACGTCGCCAGAGTGGGTACTGCAACCGCTCCTCTAATCAAACATAGGTAATTGACCCTCTTGTGGCCCTTTTGATTGCAATGAAAGCGTATCAGAATTGAAAAATGGGTAGTGTTGGCGGTGCAATCCCTACTCAAGTGCCCTGTCTTGCCAAACTTATAGAATTCTGAACCACCTGCCCTGTAAACTCTGTCATGCATCTTGCAGCAATTGACACAGCAGCCCCGACCCAACTGACCCCTCGATCTAGAGTCAAAACCCTTGGGTTTCTTTGCTGAAACGCCAGTCGTCTGCACCTGCTCCGTTTTCCTCTTCTCGATGTGCTCCAAATCGATTTCCCATTCCCGGGCCATAGATATCATGTCCTCCAATGTCAGACATGTTTAAAAGCTAACAAACTCCATGATATTTGATCTAATCATGTCATGGTATCGAGTCTTCCTCATCTCCCCGTCTGCAGCATACTTGGGTACCAATAGAGCTCTCTCTCAAAACTTGGTGGTGATCTCCGCCACGGTCTCAGTTTCCTGTTGCATATCCAGGAACTCCCTTGCAAGTTGTTGCACCTTAACAACTGGTGCAAACTCCGCTAGGAACCGAGTCCTAAAATTCGGCCAGATCATGGCCTCAATGTATGGGGCTCCTAGGGTATAACCAACCTCCACCCACCAATCATGGGCTCGCTCCCTTAGACACCCTGCAACAAACCTCACCTTCGACCCCTCAGTGCAGAAGCTAGTCATCTTAATACAATCCATGTATGTTATCCATCGTCTGGTGATAATGGGGTCCTTCGTTCCAAAGAATGGTAGCGCCGCACATCCCCTGAAATTATTGAATGAGAGAGTGTGGGCCCTATACTTACCAACAACTAGCTTGACCCTAAAGGTCCGGAGATAATCCTCAATCAACTCGTAGATACCCTCCTTGATTGACCCAAACATCACCGAGTCGCATCAAGGATGCCTCTCATAATCTCATATGCGGTGAACTCGTGCAAACCCTCGTCAATTGGTTTGGTGCCCGAGCCCAAACCAGATCCACGTCCCGAACCCCCTGTTCCTCCATGTGTCACCTGAAGGGTTTTGAGCATTCTAACACACCTAAGGTGTTCATGCAACCCCATAAACCTTGGATCTATGTTTGACTAAGATACATGCAAAATTGATTTCCAAGGTTCATAATCCTATCTAGCATACATGGGGAACTTTTTCAACATAAAGTAAGCTAGAAAAACATACCTTGTAGTAGTTTGGATTCCTTGAAAACCTTGTGAGCCTAGCACCCCAAGTGTGATGCCTCAAATGTCTAACATAACACCAAATGCTTTTTAAATGACTTGAGAGAAATGTCACACACTTAGAAATCGGCTATGCCCTCTCACTCTTGCTTAAGTGACCGATTTTGGTGAACATGTTGATCCTTATCTAGTGTGTTACAATTAGGGTTACACCATGTAAACCCTAATTGTCACGACCTTTCATTTCCATGACCCATGGGTTATATAACCACCATGGAGCATCCATGGAGTATCCTATGGGTTTTAGCCCAACTTGATAATCCACAGAGCATTATGTGACAAACCGAAGTTCGTTCCATCATCATAACCCGTTCCGTCATTAAAAATTCATCGTTTTTGAATTGTTTCCGTTTTGTTTCTAAAATTAAGTCATTAATTTTGAGTTTGCTATTATGACTTAATGGTTGTACAAACATGTTATAAACACATGAAAACACCCCAAACTAGTAATTAGAAAAATTTTAGTTTCGACCATATTGGGTTACGACAACTTAATCGGGTGCGACGAAAAGCCTCGGTTAACGTCAGTATTGGGTAAAATTCCATAGTGTCTCAAATACAAACCATATTTAAAGTTTTTTAAGCCTCATTTGAAGCCTTTTCATTCTCTCTCTAACCTCTCTCCCCAATCCAAGATCTAGGTCCAAAAATCATCCAAATCTAGCTTCAAATCACCAAGGTAGCTACCCTAACTCATAGATTAGCATCCTTAGCCTTCAATTTCGTGTTCAAATCATGATTTAGGACCATAAACATGTGTTTATGGACCTGGAACACTCTTGGTTCGTGAACACATATAAATGGAGTTTTTGAACCTTAAAACCCTTCCAAAACACCATTGAAGCTTAGATATGGCTTAAGGAAACTCAAATTTTAGGGAGTAAACATGAGTTTACTTCCCAAGAACATTCTTGGGTCGTAAACTCCATTCATGAGTAGTAAACTCCATTTAAACACATCAATAGCCTTGGATTAAAGTCTAGAAACAACCACAATCGAGTTAGAGGCCTTAAACTTGATGAAAACCACCCCCATAGGAGCTTACGGCCGTAAACCCCCCAAGGATAGGTTCATGGGCCGTAAACTATTATATCTTAGTCAAATGATGCCCTAAATTCATCCCAAGGCTTGTATAATGACTTAGAATCACATGTGATTAATCTAGGACCCCCAAAACACATTAAGTTATGGCACATAAGAGTTTACGGCTGTAAACTCATAGTTTACTACTGTAAACTCCTCAAATGGTCCCTATCATGTTCAAATTTCATTCCAATGCCTTGAAAACAAATCTAGCATCACCCCTAAAATGATATAAAGCCATTTAGCACTCTAGAACACCCCACCATGAGTTTATGGTCGTAAAATCATGGGGATTGGGTCAATAGGGCCGTGAAATCTCTTGGGAGTTTACTCTTGAAGAGTAAACTCCATATCCAAGCCATATATGTCCATAGATGTCACCCGGGTCACTCCAAACACTTGATTTGAAGTGTTTTTGCGACTAGAAGTGTATATCCTCAACTAATTAGTGATTTAAAATCTAATTAGATACATTTGTGTATCATTTAATATTACATAGGAACCTCGCACGTTTTCAAGCCTCGATCCGACATTTAACATCCAAACAGACACATTCCTCGTCCGGTGAGTTCATACCCCTACCCTTTTTCAATGCTTTTCAATGTTTTCAGGGGGAATACAAGCAAAAGTACAAGAATATCTTGTACTTGATGGGATTAAAATAACTTTTAATCTATGAAGATCGATTAGATCTTGAACAAGTATATAAATATGAAACAGCAAAAACGCAATAATAAGAACAAAACAGCTTGAATCAAACGTGTCGAATGATTAAATAAAATCCTCAGAAGAGCTCGATTAAGAACATCAACTGTAGAGGATTAGAAGATTACAAGAACGATTAAAGAAAAATGTTGTACTCTGTATGAATCGCTGTAACGATAATCTCTGCAATCTTAACCTAATATGCATGCAAGCATTAACTTAAATACTATACATAAAAGGCTCTCGGTTGGACAGGCCCAAACCGGAGAATACAAGGCTAAACTAACGAGCCCAAAAGACGCAACATCAAATAAAACTTCAGCCCTACAATCTCCCCCTTTGCGTCAATTTGGAGCGAGACCTTCACTTTTTACTTGGGCCGGCAGCTGAAGCTGGTACCTTCTTCTTCACGGTGCTAAACAGACACTTGGTTATGGAGAGGATCGTCTGTCTAAACCGGATGTACCAATTGATCATATCATTGAAGTACTTGATGTCATCAGCCGAATTGTCCTTACACCGCTTGATGATAAATAAGACGTGTTCTAAGCAAGCTGTGGTGTAAAGGTGTTTGTCAGCTAAAGCGAAGAGACATTTCTGTCCTTCGGCTCTGGTGAACATCACTGAGTTTCGCCTTGGATCTATCTTACCCATTTGCATTGTGTTTAGATCACTGGCCGATCCCACTGGTGCTACTTTCGGTTTCTTTTTGAATACAATGGCGACCTCCTGATCCATTTGGGCAACCTCCATGATATAGCAAGCCAACATCCTTTTGACATGGTCTATGATGGGACCATATTCAGATTCATTTGTCAGCAGGATATTGTACAAGACTATCCAGTCATGAGGATTCAGATTCGGCAGATCCGCCAGGGTGATGATGTGGGCAGTTCTTGCAGATCCTCGGATGAGCTTGAACTTAACGTTTGTGAATCTCCCCACGGCATAAGGCTTCAGCACCCGAACATTAACAATCTTCTGGGCGCTCCAGGTGAGGTATTGAGGGCGAGCGGCCTCCAGGTAGAAGTCAATGAGCTCCCTGTCAAGCTCATCGTTCGGATGCGGGACTTCAAAAATGTTAGAGAAGGCGTGGAAGATGAACGTCTTTCGAGTCAGCGGCATATCAAACTGCGAATCGATAGTGTTGTTGCAGTCGAAAGATATCACCGGCTTGAGCCATAATATGCTTGGAGTTTCTATGGCCTCTTTTATCAAACGATCCCTGGTCCAGGCAGGGAAGAGCAACTTTCGGCTCTCAAGGAGATCGTGGGCTTCTTTTTGCTTTCGTTCGGCTTCTTCAGCTTCACGCGCCACACGACTGGCATCATCTTCAGCATTGCGACTGTTCTTTCTTTTTAACATGTCAGCAATGGTCTCCTTGTCTTCATCTTCATCTTCATCTTCTCCCTCTGCTATGTTTTTGCCCTTGTTCTTCACACCCGAACCCGAGGCATGACCAGTTGGGGGTGGTTCGGTTGTGTGAGTCGCTTTGGAGGAAGGAGGTGGTTTCGATCCTTTCTTCTCATCTCCCCCTTGTTTCGGAATGGACACGAAACTCGGTAGGCCTTCAATTTTGCTTAAAAGGTCCATGGCCGGGGAGAGCTTTTCAGCGAGGGTACGCCTCACCGAATGGTTCAGGATGGGATCATGTGCTTCCAGGATGTTTGATAATGCTGCGTGGACATCCGAAACACACGATTTGATAACCTCCCGTTCAGATCGAAGAGCTTCCAGTTGTTCTTGAGAGTTGGAAAGCTGCGTTCTCTTGACCTTAAGGGTGGTAGTCTTACTCGCCAAGACGTCCATCAGTGAATTTTCTTCCGCAAGATCCTCTTGTAGCTTTGCCAGGCGGGCATCGATGGAGGCACGAAGTGCCGAGTTGTCGTCACTTAGATTTTGGCGTAGAGCAGCGAACGAAGTCAACTCCGTGGAGACGAACTTGGCCAATTGTTGAACAATCGGTTCCAAAGTTGTCTTAGTGGCGTCGGCGCTTTCCTGCAAAGACTTTAACAGGACAGTAGCGTCGGAGAATAGTTTATCGACTTTTTCGGTCGCTGCCTCATAGGCTCGGGTGGAGGCATCGATGGCAGCAGTTGCTGAGGCCACGGAATCATGTTGAGCCCTGGAGAAGGCGTCAACGATCTTCTGAAGGGTAGCTTCAGACAAAGATGACTGCTGGTTAGAAGAGGAGGCGAGAAGTTGATCAACCTTCTCGTTAAGCTCGCGAAGATGCTTCCGTGTCACTGGAGCATCATCCTCCTCATCACTCTGAACTTGAAACGGACTATAGTAGACCGAATCGAAGTTCATGTGATCACCACCAAGGTATTGATCACCGCCATCGGAGGCGTCTTCTGGAGATTGAGGTGGTGGTGAAGCTGGGGGTGTTACGGGTTTGGTTGGTTCAGGTTGAGTGGGTGGGGGGTTAGTGTTGGGTGGTGGTTGTGTATGGGTAGGATCGGTTGTATGTGTTTGAGTTTGTGGTGGTTCGGTTACAGGAGGGGTTTCGGTAACTGGTGGTGTTTCGGTTGATGTGGTGAATATGGGAGGAGGTATAGGGAATGAGGTTGGGGGAATAGTGGGGTTTATGGTGGGAATGGAAATAGGAATTGTGGATGGTGGTGAAGGAACTGGTGATTGATGAAGTTCCATCTCTGGGGTTGGGGACCGAGGTGGTGTGTTGCCTCGTTGAGGAGATTCGTCTCTTTGTGATCCTTCAGAGTCCGAACTCCCACCTTCGGATTCGCTAGAAGAGGAGGGAATAACAAGCTTTCGCTTCTGTTGGGTCTTCCTCCTTTTCGGCTGTGGGGATGAAGCAGCCTTCGGTTGTTTTCGCTTCTTGGGAGAAGGTCCCTTTGGAGCTTTGGACACTTGCTTCCCTTTCTCTGCCTTTTTGCCCCTGGCTACCGGTTTATCGGCATCATGAATCGATCGCAGCATGTCCGGTGTCAGTTCCCTCGGACCAGTTGGCCTAAACTCCTTGATCGTCCTGATCAGTCTGCTATCGGCGGGCACATCGGCATACATCGACTCCGGGATAGAGCCAATGAAGGAGAATTTTGATGCATCAGATACGATGATCTTCTTGGTATGAAATGTACCAATAGAAGACATCGATGCACCATCGGCTGTTGGAACATTGAACTTGTCCATGGCCCATCTTGTGATCAAGATCCAGAACCGGGCCAACGACACCTCAGAGTGTCGGGAAGAAGAAGAGAGGCTCTGAATCAGCTGTTGCCAAAGGACAAACCCATAGTCCAGGTTTATCCCATTGTACACCCCATACATTATCGAAAGGAAAAGACGACTTGCACCGTCAGATCCTGAGCTCCTCTCTGACAGTCCCTTGAAGAGAACTGTAAATAACCCATTCCACTGGGGCGGTAGGCAGGACTTCTTAAATTTGGTGACGGAGGTGAGAACCTCTGTGTAGCCCATGTTGTAGAACATGTTGTACAGCATCCCAACCGGAATCGTCTCCGGGTGAACTCGCGATGGGTCAGCAGCAAACCCTAACATAGTGCAGAAACGGGGGCGAGAAATCGAGGTCTTGTGTTCTGCCACTTCAAAGAATACCCTGTCGACGGCCTTGTCGTAGTAAGCCGTCGCATAGACCTGAGATAAGGCCACCATTGGCACCGTTTCGATCCGTGACAATGCAGGAGCAAGCTGGGAGTACTTGAGGCATTCTATGACCGGCGACATGTAGGAATCATACGCCAGTGGGTTTAGATCAATGACTAGGCATTGTTGAGGTCGGATTGGAAGAATCTGAGAGGTTGCATGAACAGAAGAAGAGTCAGCCATTGTTGCAGGTTTGGAGAAGAAGATGACCGGGAGAGTGTTTGGAAGTATTTTTGCTTTGGAAATTATGGAGGTAGTAAAGAGGTAAAAGGTGGTGTTGATGGCTTTTTATAGTGGGTGATAGGAGAGAGAAAAATCATTTCAAATCTCTTATGGAAATACGAAGCGGGTTTTTTTTGAGTGACTGATTGGTGACAGTTGGGACGTGCAATGATCACGTAGGAGAGAGAGTGTCAGTTTCCTAGGATTACGCCGCCCAATAAGCGCCGGTTCAGAGAGAGGAACCGTTTCCATTTCCACACGCGCCTTGAAGCCAGAGTAATGACTCTTCAATTTCGCACACACGTCCATAAGTGTCAGAAAAAGCGCGGCCGTTTCAAATTCACGCGCCCTCCTTTTTACCGTCGTTTGAATTTCTATCCATTTAACTCCCGCCGAGTCAGCAACTTTTTGTCTTATCCCCTTTTAAACGCCTGTTTTCAATTAATGACCCACGTGGCTAATTTTTGACCACAACTTCATTAGTAACCATTCAGTAGTAATCCAGCCTGTAAAATAATTAGTAACGGAGTTTTTGAAAATCTAGGATTTTCGTGCAAAGAGTGTAAAAGAAAAAGAAATAAAGCAACTCTTTTTAGGATAATCTGTGATGTCAATAATGACACGAAACTGATGATCCCGGGCACGAATCTCTTCCTTCAAGGTCAAGAGAGACCTCAAAGTGTTAGTGTGGAATCCCGTTAAATTACGATCAAACATTTATTAAGAAATGTTGAAAGGCTTCTTTTAATTAAGCTTATTAGGGGTGGTTTCGCTTTGATTCATCAATTCAATTCTTGATATAAGAACGAAAGTGAACAAAGTACTTGTGAGACCGGTGTAGTCTGTTGAACAAGTAGGTTGGAGTTGATTTTGTTCTGGCTTTGATTAATATGAAATCTCATATGAAAATTTAAAATTGGATCCCTTAGGAAGAAATGTTATGGTGTGTAACAATTTCATGGGAATCACTCAAAAGGAAAAATGAGATTTTATGAGGGTACATTCGTCAATTCTTTGGTGAAATCTTGATCAAATTAATTGGTCACCGTCAATTCGTTGGTGTTGAATTTTGGGTTTCACTCAACTCGTAGTGGCACGAAACTAAGATCATAAACACAGATGTTGTGTAACCATAAACCTCAGTGGTAGTCTCTGAGAGTCTCAAGGGTTACGTTGATGAATCGAATGTAATGGAGAAGTGTAATGAGGATGGTGTAAGAAAACATAGTACCTCTGCTGCGAACAAAAGGACCAAGCAGGAAACTCTTAACTCATGTGAGAAAAGAGTGAGGTAGCTCATGATTAGAATAAATGTGTTAGCCTTATTGGGAAGACAAGGTTTGTGTTTACCAGGTCATGAAGGCTATTATTCAAAATCTTATGAGGCTTGGGACACATACAGCAGCATGCTTCTAGGGACACTTAAGTAAGTCATCAAATATATCCCCATAAACAAATGAGCACAAAAAATATTTTTGGAGTTTTGATATTTTAATAAAAATAAGATTAAAAAAAATAAGACTTAAAAAAAATATAAAAGAGTTAAAAGAAAGAGAAAAAAATACGATTTTAAAAAAAACTTGGAAAAAATTGAAAAACCGAACCCGAACGTTCGGTTGGTTTCGGTTGGGAAAAAGTTGAAAAACCGAACCCGAGCGTTCGGTTGGTTTCGGTTCAGAAAAATTTTGAAAAACCGAACCCGAACCTTCGGTTGGTTTCGGTTCAGAAAAATTTTGAAAAACCGAACCCGAACCTTGAGGAGGTTTCGGTTTTGGAAAATTTCAAGAAACCAAGGAGTTTAGATATGCAATTTGGAAAAACTTTTTACACAAAGAAAAACAAATTTTGTACAAAGAAAATATACAACACAGAAAAACTACCTTTGAAGTAATGAGCGAGTCAGATGATTGAACCGAACCCGAACGTTCGGTTGGTTTCGCTTCTTACGTTTGAGTTTGAGAGGTAGTGTGAGGTACTGACTCTGATTCCATCATACCTAGCCCTTGCAATATTTTATTGAATGATGCTTCAGGAAGAGCTTTGGTAAAGACGTCAGCCAGTGGATCAGTGGTTCTTACGAAGTGAACTTCGACATTTCCATCTTCCACATGATCTTTGATGAAGTGATACCTCAGTGCTATGTGTTTGGTTTTAGAGTGTTGCACTGGGTTATGACAGATCCTAATTGCACTTTCAGAGTCACAATATAGTGGGATCTTCTTCATATTGAGTCCATAGTCTCGAAGTTGACTCTGGATCCAAATCACTTGGGATGTGCAGGATGCAACGGCAATGTATTTCGCTTCGGCAGTAGACAGCGACACACACGTTTGTTTCTTGGATTGCCAGCTGACCAACTTCCCATCAAGAAATTGACAGCCACCAGTTGTGCTTTTACGGTCGAGTCCACATCCTCCAAGGTCAGCATCAGAATAGGCTTGAACGAAGAAGCCTGAATTGGATGGATACCATAGACCTATGGAGGTGGTTCGCTTGAGATAGCGTAGGATGTTCTTTACTGCCAGCATGTGAGGTTCGCGTGGGTTAGCCTGAAATCGAGCACAATAACACACAGAAAACATGATATCAGGCCTGCTAGCAGTTAAATACATCAGTGAGCCTATCATTTGACGATAGAGCGTGATATCGACAGCCGGTTTATCGAGTGAAGGGGTAAGCTTGGTGCCGAATGCCATTGGGACTTTTACTTTTGAGTCTCCCATCATTCCAAACTTCGCTAGGAGAGTCTTCGTGTAAGCTTCCTGATTGATAAAGATGCCTTCGGGTCCCTGTCTTATATTTAAACCAAGGAAAAAATTAATAGGACCCATTGAGCTCATTTCAAACTTAGTCTCCATCAACTTTTTGAATTCAGCTATTAAGCTGGGATTCGTAGAGCCAAAGATGATGTCATCGACATAAATTTGAACTATCATAAGGTGGTTACCTTCCTTTTTGCGAAAGAAGGTTGGGTCAACCGAACCTTGTTTGAATTTAGACATCTTTAAAATTTTTGTAAGCGTTTCATACCAGGCTCTCGGAGCTTGTTTGAGGCCGTACACAGCTTTATCCAGAATATAGCAATGATTTGGATACTTTTCGTTCACGAACCCAGGAGGTTGCTCCACATACACAGTTTCTTCGAGTTCTCCATTGAGAAATGCACACTTGACGTCCATTTGGAAAACCTCAAAGTTTTTGTGAGCAGCATAGGCCAGAAATATTCGAACAGATTCTAGCCAAGCTACTGGAGCGAACGTCTCTTCATAATCTATCCCTTCCTCCTGACAGTATCCTTTGACCACCAGACGAGCCTTGTTCCTTATGACATTACCTTCCTTATCCATTTTGTTCCTAAAAACCCATTTGAGACCAACAACCGAAGCATCTGGAGGAGTTGGAATGAGGCGCCAGACTTTGTTCCTTTCAAACTCGTTCAGTTCGTCTTGCATTGCTTGAACCCAATCAGAGTGATCGAGGGCAGTGTTCACTGTCTTCGGTTCAACTTTTGATACAAATGAGTTAAACATACAAAACTCAACCTTTGAAAATAAGGATGTATGTTTTGCCTTCAGTTGAGATTGGGTTAGAACTTTTTCAGATACATCACCAACTACTTGAGAGATAGGATGATCTCTGGTCCATTTGGAAAGAGGAGGGTAATTTGGATCGAAGGTTGGATCTAGTTCAGCGTTGATCATCTCTTCTGGCTCAGATTGGCTATCGTAATCAAGCGTCATATCATCATGCTCCCCCTCAATTGATAAGTCTTGAGAAATATGAGGTTCAAGGGTTTCTTGTGGTGCTGGACTTTCAGGCGTTGAAGTACCTTCGTTTGGAGGGGCATCTTCGGTTGGAGAGGCACCTTCGGTTGGTGAAGGACCTTCGGTTGAAGTTGTAGAGCGTGGCTCCCCCTGGACTTGTGAGCTAGGCTCCCCCTCGACATGAGAACTTGGCTCCCCCTCGACTGAAGCATTGTTGGATGAAGATTCATCAGTGGACGATTCTCCTTCATGCATTCTTCTTGCAGCATCTTCGACAATTTGCTTCATATGATCAATTTTGTTGTCAGCTGCACCTGCTTCTGAGAGAGAAGCTTTTTCCGGTTCGTCAAAGAGTTCCAGAAAATTCTCGTATAAATATGCAATTGAGACTGTGACTTGTCCAGTTTGAGGAAAGATTTCCCTGGCAGTGTCTTCTATGGCCTGAAGCTTCTTGACATAGCCATCGTCAAAGGTCACATAGTATGTCTCTTCAATCCTTCTTGAACGTTTGTTTAGGACCCTGTACGCCTTGGATGTGAGTGAGTAACCCAGAAAGATTCCTTCGTCGGCTTTGACGTCAAACTTGTTGCGGTGTTCTTTAGAGTTAAAGATGAAACACCTTGAGCCAAACACATGGAAAAATTTCACATTGGGTTTTCTGTTATTGATTATCTCATATGGTGTGAGCGTGAATCGCTTATTGAGATAGGACCTGTTCTGTGTATAACAAGCAGCAGAAATAGCGTCAGCCCAAAAATAAAGAGGTAAGGAAGCGAAACTTAGCATAGTTCGGGCAGCTTCACACAAGGATCGGTTTCGCCTTTCGACTATTCCGTTCTGTTGTGGTGTGTAGGGAGCTGAGAAATTGTGACTAATTCCCTTTTCTGCAAGAAACTCTTCAAACTCCCTGTTCTTGAATTCGAGACCATTGTCGCTCCTGATGTTACGAACGACTTTCTTGAGCTGGACTTCAATTTGCTTGATAAACACTTTCAGCTTTTGAGTCGCTTCAGATTTGAGCTTGAGAAAGAACACCCATGTAAATCGTGAGAAGTCATCAACGATAACAAGAATATACTTGCTACCACCGATGCTTTCGATAGATGAAGGACCATACAAATCGATATGAAGCAATTCGAGTGGTTCAACAACTTTTGTGTTGATTACAGATGGGTGACTTTGACGACTTTGCTTTCCCATTTCGCATGCAGCACACAAATGCTCTCTGTCGAACTTGAGCAATGGAAGACCCCTAACATGACCTCCAGTGACAAGTCGGTTGATATCTTTGAAATTGAGATGTGAGAGTCTTCGGTGCCACAACCAGCTTTCGTCGGATTGAGCTTTTGATAACAGACATATGGCTGGGTTTCCTTTGATGGGTTTCATGTTCAGAGGAAACATTTCACCCTTTCGCTCTGACTTTAGAATCACTTTCTTTGTCTTTTTCTCTATGATTTCAGAACCTTCATCATCGAATGAGACTTTGAGACCTGTACCTCCAACAAGCTGAGATACACTGATGAGGTTGTGTTGGAGTCCTTCCACATAAGCCACCTTCCTTATTGTAAAGTCACCATTCGTTATCATCCCGTATCCCTTTATGGTGCCGAAAGAGTTATTTCCAAACTTAACGTTGTCACCATTTGCAAGAGATCTGTATTCCCTGAGCTCCTCTTTCCTCCCTGTCATGTGACGCGAGCAGCCACTATCGATGTACCATTCTTCGTCAAATTGCTCGTCACTTATAACCTGCAAAAATTAAGCAGATTTAGGAACCCAAAGTTTCTTGGGTCCATGTGAGCTTTTCATGGGAACGGGAATAGTAAGAGATATGTCAACTAGATATGTTCGTTTTATTAGAGTTGTTTCATCTTTCTTTTTAATGGTAAAGACTTTTATTTTGTTAGGATTGGATGTGTTCGTTTTGGACTCTGGTTTGAATTCATCGACCTTCTGCTTTCCCTTCTGTTCAGCTGATGAATGAGGTTTTTGAGGAGAAGCGGGATTAGCTTTAGAGCAGGATGAAGATGAATTGGTGGAAGTAGAAGAATTAGAAGAACGAGAAGAGTTAGAATGATAGGTTTTGGATGGAGAGGACTTCCTGGTTGGTGATTCTAGGTGACTCTTTTGCTTTTGATCATTGGAGAGAGTGACCTTAGAGTCTTGTTCTCCTTTGACTTCAGAACTGAACCTCCGCGTTTGGTTGGAGTTGTTCTTGGAACCGAACCTTTGGTTTCGGTTGAAGTCCTTTTCAGAACCGAACCTTTGCCTTCAGTTGGTATTTTCTTGTGAACCGAATCTTGGCTTTCGGTTGGTATTTTCTTGTGAACCGAACCTTGGCTTTCGATTGTTGGAACTTTCAGGCTTTCTTACAGGATTGTCTTCATACTTCAGATTCTTGTCTTTGTGTGAATAGTATGCATTTTGGGAGTGCCAGAATTGTTTCCTTTCAGAAAGGTTTTTCCTGTATCTTTGGTTCCTTTCTATCTTCTTATCCCTCATCTGCTTAGGTTGATGATGAACGTTCGCTTTCGTTTTTGTTGTCACCTTGGCTGGTTCCTTTTGAACTTCAGGCGTTTTACTTTGAGCCGAGGGAGCAGAGGGAATATTCGAAGAAGATTCAGTTTGCACTGAGGAAGTGGAAGGAATATCTGATGAAGTTTCCCTTTGAGCTGTTGGAGTAGAGGGAATGTCTTCTTTTGCTGAACGATCATCCTCTTGAGGAATATCTTTCGTGCCACTGGTGCTTGGTTCACTGAAATTATCAGGCTTATTCAAGGGTTCAGGTATGTATCTCCCTTTTCTCATCCAGGAGGTTCTTTCAGATAGGCCAACGGTTTCGTTTCCATTATCTATTGGAGCTTCCCAGAAGTACTCATCACAGCCATCAGCATTGTCTTCGTTTACAATATCTGTGAGCTCAGCTGTTTGATGTTCGGTTACTCCAGTTACTTTGTATACTTGATTTGGAGTGGTCCTGACCTTTTGATACATAACTGCTTTTTCTACTAATTTCGGGGACTTTTGTTGGGACAATCTAGCGAATTCCACAGAATTTTCAGAAATAAGATTTTTGTGGCTTTCAGTTTCGCTTTTAACAAATTCTGAGCAGTCAACCGTATCCTCTACAGAAATTTCACTCATGTTTTCGTCCTCGTTAAGCTCAGATGTATTTTCAACATCGATTTTATTTTCTGAGCTTACGTTGGCGTTTAGAGAGTCAAATTTTTGCATGGTTTCGGTTCTCAGTTTAAGTCTGTCATTTTCGTCCAAAAGATTTTTGAGCATGTCCTTGTGGTCTTTGGATTTGATGAAGGACTCAATTTTGTCCAGTCCATACATATAGGTTGGGTTGACATCATCAGACGATATCACGCTCTCACAATTGTAGGCTTCGGCATCGATTTCATCCTCCTTAAACTCTAGGAAGGGCAAAATCATGCGATGGATCTTTTGACCTATCTCACAGTCTAAGTGAAGTTGAGTAATATTGGAATATAAACGTTTAGCAATTAAACAAAAAACATTTCGTTGTTTTAACAATTTTAAATTGTCTCTCTGCAAATAAATGTTTTCGTCTTTGACTTTAACTAATTCCAACTCTTTTAACTCAATCCACATTCGCCGCTCCTCACTCTTCGACGCCACCCTGCTTAATTGATCAGTCAGGTTAGAATTGGTGACTCGAGTTTGAGTTAAGCTACTATCTAAATGAGAAATTCTTGTATTGACATTTTTTAGTTCTTTCTCATATGAGGATGGTGGTACTTTAGATGAAATAAAAACAGATTGTACCTTCTTTATCAGTTCATCGAGCTCATTGAACTGCTGGCTGAGTGGTTTGGTCGTAAAGCACATATCCTCCTGTACCTTCGGTCCGTCGCTTCCTCCATCGGTGTTGTATCCCCTCATTTGTGATACGTCAGTCACCATGAAGCATTTTTCTCCACTACTTTCCTCCTTAGTCACATACGCTTTTCCATGGGTAGACTTCCTCACTTCTTCATCTTCTGAGTCAGTAGACCAAACTTCTGTGCTATCGAACTCATCGTCATTAACCGAACCCTGCACAATAAGAGCATTAATAAAAGGGTTAGCTGTAGACTTCTTCTTTCTCAACTCATCCAATCTCTTCTGCAGCACGGCTTCCTCATCATTTCCATCGTCCTTTTCGGCCATCTTCTTAAGAACACAGTCCTTAGCATAATGGTTCTTGCCACCACAGTAGAAACAGCTTACTCCGGAATCACCATCTGCCTTCGGTTCCTTCTTAGGCTCCTCAACCTTCGGTTCATTGTTCGCTTTTTCAGAGCTGTAACTCCCCTGCCAGTTTCGGTTTTTGTTGTTGGGGAATCTCTTCTTTATGAACCTCTTAGGATTGGACACCATCATGGAATAATCCTCAGACGTGAGGTCATATTCCTCCAAGTTAAGCTCTTCATCCTCCATCACAACTTTACTTTTAGATAGGAGGGCCAACGAACCAAGACTAGAAACAACGTTCTTCTCTTGTACCACAATCTTCTCTTGAGACTTTAGAATACCCACCAGTTTCGCCAAAGAGTATGATTTAAACTGCTCATGGGCTTTGACTGTGGAAACCACTGCTCTCCACTCAGACCTTAGTCCGTTCAAGAAAGTAACCTTCTGTTCAATAAGCTTTCTTTCAATGTCGTGTTTGATCATCTTGCTGAGAAGATGATTGAAGCGATCAAACGTCTGGGTCACCGTTTCTTCGGCCCCTTGCCTGAATTCTCCAAACTCAGATAGAAGCAAGGTTTGGATAGAATGTTCAAGATCTTCGTCTGTGGAATACAGTTCGCGAAGTCTATCCCATACTTCCTTCGCTGTAGTACATGAGCTGACCAGTCTGAATGTGTCTGACTGAAGGGCGAATCTGATCAACCTTAATGCCTTAATATTACACTAGAATTTGTCTTTCTCGTCTTGTGCAATATCCTTCACATCCTTAAGCAGATCGTTGTACTCTTTTTGTGTCTTGATGATTCTGGATGTAGCAGAATGAGAAAACGGTCCATTGATGATGGCTTCCCATATGAGATAACCATTGTCCTCCGATCCAATCACATAATCTTCAAAATGATGCGCCCATACTTCATAGTCATGGGTGTATAAGATTGGAATCTTTGTCGTCGAACCGATGCTGTTGGAAATATTAATAGGATTTGATTGCGTTGCGTCCATAATGATGGTAAAAACCTGTTCAAAAATCAAACTTGTAATAAAGCAGATTAGGGCAAAACAATAAATATTAAGATACGTCAATTAAGATGACGGCTCAATAAATATCGATGATTGCGGAAAACCCTAATGGAAATCTTTTTCACAGAAAAGATGTATATCGATTACACAGCCTCCTGCTCTGATACCAATTGATGGGATTAAAATAACTTTTAATCTATGAAGATCGATTATATCTTGAACAAGTATATAAATATGAAACAGCAAAAACGCAATAATAAGAACAAAACAGCTTGAATCAAACGTGTCGAATGATTAAATAAAATCCTCAGAAGAGCTCGATTAAGAACATCAACTGTAGAGGATGAGAAGATTACAAGAACGATTAAAGAAAAATGTTGTACTCTGTATGAATCGCTGTAACGATAATCTCTGCAATCTTAACCTAATATGCATGCAAGCATTAACTTAAATACTATACATAAAAGGCTCTCGGTTGGACAGGCCCAAACCGGAGAATACAAGGCTAAACTAACGAGCCCAAAAGACGCAACATCAAATAAAACTTCAGCCCTACAGTACTTAAATCCTTTATTTCATTGAATGGTTTCATAATTCGTATACTTTTAACAATCGAAAATGTATTAACAAACTGTTTAACTTGCAGAGTTAGTTTTCAAACCGACTTCAGTTCTTATTACTTAGTGTATTACTTTATATTTCATAGTTGATTGTTCACACCGTTACTATTGAAATCATAGCACTTTTGTATTGTCCTTAATAATACTCCCCTTAGATTCGAGAGTAAAGGACTAATAAATTAGAAAGTTTTGTATTAATATTATAATTAATTTCATTAAATCTAAGATTTGAGTTACGTCCTTGATAATGCTTCCCCTAGATACGAGAGTAAAGGACCAATAACATTAATCTAAGAACTTTTGATTTGTCCTTGGTATGCTTCCCCTAGATTCGAGAGCGAAGGACTAATAGATTAGAATGTTCTGTTTTATTATTTTAATTTCATTAATCTTAAGATTGGAGTAACGTCCTTGATAATACTCCCCCTCGATTCGTGAGTGAAGGACTATCCCTGTAACCAGAATCTCTTGGAGGGAGAGCATGACTTGAGTGTATTGATCTATACGGGACTGATTATCCCGCACCTAGCTGCTAGCTATAGTTGAACCGAAAGGTTCAAGGGTGACAAAAGTCATAAAAAGATACTGGCCCCGTTCTGAGTCATATCTAGTCTGAAGTATGGTTAAGGAACTCGCAATTAAGATTATGAAAACCTTATACTTATTTATTAGTTTTATATACGTGTTAAACTAATGTACTTTTAAGGGTAATAAGACTTTCAGGAAACTTCACACACACACTTTAAGTATGGTAGAAACTTGTACATTACTTTCAAATTCGATAACCAATCACAAACTTTTTAAGGAAAATAAGGGTTTTTCATGGGATAACTGAACTTGTTCTTAACCAGGTTGTGTAATAATCGGATAATAAACTGTTCTTAACCAAACTGTGTAACAAACGGATAACTAACTTTATTTTTAAGGAAATATGGGATTTTCTTGGATTCATAACTTTTTCAGAAAACCGAAAGGAAACTTGTTCATTTTCAGAAAAACAAACCGCTTATGAACTCACCAGCTTTATGCTGATTTTCAAACTGCTTGTATTCTCAGGTTCGCATTAGACAGGTACCCGCGATCTTTTGAAGAAGACGGAGCGTGGAAGTCACGTCTTTATTTTGTTCATATGATATATATGTATAACACTTGCAACACTTTGACTTCAAAATGTAATAATTCTATGTAATGTAATGTTTTGTGTTTACTACGCTTACTATGTATATTGGTTGCGATATACATGATGTCCTCCGCCCCGGAACGTTTCCGCCTTTGGTTTCGGGGTGTGACACATTAGTCCACTATACAAGTATAAGTGATTTACACAATCAACCCATATATTTAATTAGTCACCTTTTGATCACTTAATTAATTCTAAATTAATTTTTGATCAATACTAATTAAATAATATTATTAATATATTAGAACTTATAATATATTAATAAACCATAAGTGTTATTTCTCTCATTTGAGTTTATCCAAATGCATGATGCCATGCAACCCAAATGGACCATGCCAAACCGGGTCAAGTACATACCAGAAATAGTTATGGACTTAGACACCTTATCCAACATCACCACCATGCTAAAACATAATATATAAACAATTAGTATGCGCACGAAGAGGTTCACACTCCCGGAGCTTCTCGAATTCATCAAATCCTTCCTTGTCTTGGTTATAGATCATGTGTTTTCAATTTTATGGGCCCAATACTACCCTCCGCACCTATCTATACCTTGCTCAAGGACTGGCTCAAATCCTCCAAGTCACTTCCCGACTATCAGATACTTCACTCGCACTATAGAGTACCTTACGCGCTAAGAAATTTTCTGGGCTTTCCTAGGGTTCCTTTCCAAACCACTCTCTGCTATCAGCTGCAGAAGAAACTCCCAAACCAATGTCTTCTTACTACCTCATGAATACAATTACATTTTACCAACACCATATAATTTTTGACTGCTAGGACCCAATCTATAATGATTGGACTCAAACAAGAGCCGCACAATTGTACCTAACCTTCGAGAATTATCTAATCCCCACAACATGTAATTTAAAGTATTTGCTTAATAGTTATCCGACATTAGTGGAGTCCCTAGAAGCACAAAACAAGCAGCATTCAGGCATTGATTTATAAACCAAAGCACTACTTAACCATGTCACTCTATCTAATCATTTGAAATCCACACTAGCATGCAGTTCTAAGGCATCATAAAACTGACATAGAAAGGTATCTCTCCTAGCATCATACGATGCAATTCAAAGTAGATCCTTCGCTCTAATCAAGCATGTTATACATATATACTTAGGCTTAGTTGGTTGCACACACCACACCCGTTTTCTGTATAATATTTTATTTAGAAAACTCTTTTTTAAAAAAGATTATCTATTCATCAGTTTGAGTTTAGACACACTCGGAAGTGTGCCCGAATTCCTCAAACCAAGGCTCTAATACCAACTTGTAACATCCAAAAAATCATTGGTAAAAATTTCATTTTTTAGTCAACCCAAACCATCAAATATTCATATTAACAATCCAAAAGTATGTCATAGTAAAATAGTCATTAGTGTACGATTCCCAAAATCATAAAAGTACATAAAACATGGGTGGATGTGGTGTGATCATACCTTGCCCATCCCTTTCGAAATGGAAGTACTTGAAACCATAAATATAAAAATGCATGTACAAAGCTTAGTGAGTTTCCCCAAAATACCCTATACCATAAATACATAACAGTCAAAACATAACTGGGTCTATTTCATCCCCTTCAGTCTCTTTCAATTTCTATTAGGTCTATTTCATCTCCTTCGATATCTTTAAACCGGTATTGGGTCTATTTCACCCCCTTCGATCTCTTTCGACCGGTACTGGGTCTATTTCATCCCTTAGGTCTCTTTCAACCAGTATTGGATCTATTTCACCCCTGCAACCAAGCATACAACCATATCAACCAGAATCACAAAGACAACAAGCACATACATGCATAAGAGTAAATGTCACAAAGACAAATATCATCCTACACATATAACCAGTGGCCTGGCATTGGTGCCTTCAACCCACGAGTACAATGAAGGAATTCACCTCAGTATGAAGATAGACAAACCACACCCCAGGGCTACTGCTACTACGGCTCCCCACACTGAACATTCCAAATTAACCCTAATAAATAATCAGGGTAACAACCCATAAAAGGTCCATATTACCATCTAACATGTTAAGGGGTAAAAGATAGTTTTATCCCTTCCTTTAATGGGCCCTTCAACCAATTAGCCAAGCCCAAAAGACCTAAGGTCCAACAAGGACCAAGAGACCTAATACCCAACAATGGCCCAAAAAGGCATAACACCTAATAATGGTCCAAAGGACCAAAAGCCTAAAAAGTGTTCCCGGTGAGTACGGTAAGTATACCACCAGTAGTTTGCTGAGCTTTGGCTCTTTCAAAAAAAAGTATACCACTAGTACGCTCGTTGTACCGGATTTCACCGTAAAAGGAAAATGGGGGCTCAATTGTGTATGCTTATGTACGCCTTGCGTATGTCCCGGCTAGCAAAAACCTTATTAATCACTTAATAATTTAGGTCCAAAACGTCCAAAATGCAGATCCAGCTCTTAGGGAATGCCTTTATTAATAAAGTCATCAACTTGATGCCTTTGTGTAACAACTCAAATTTTCAAACAAATTTTTCTTTTTAAAAATATATTTATTTCCATTCATTTCAAGACATAATTAGTGTAAATATTCTGTCAAATACAAATAGTCAAAATCCCAAGATCATAAAAGCAGTCTTCAGTGTGTATCGATCATGCCGGCGCCTTCCCACGGTCCTCGCTAGTACCTGAAATACATGCACAACAACTGTAAGCATAAATGCTTAGTGAGTTCCCCAATATACAACTTACGCACATACGCCTTTCCAGGCCCGACCTTCCGGTCCATGTGTCTCAGGGGACTTCCGTCCCTGCTGGGTAAACCTTCCGGTCCTACCCACGCCGACCTTCCGGTCCATCACACAACATATCGCCTTCCGGCCCATAACATATTGCCTTCCGGCCCATAATATAATTGCCTTCCGGCCCATAACATACATAACACATATAACAAATAACTTACCACATATAGCATACATATCACATATCATATCCGACCTTCCGGCCACACAGTCAAACCCTTCCGGGTACAGTATAGTGAGAAGACTCACCTCGTAAAAGCTGAACGCTAGCAAATCCCGAAATGACTCGTGCACAACCGACGAGCTACAACCTCCCTATAACATCACATATCTCATTAATACTTATATCTTCTAAGTGTGACTATCCCTAAGAAGTCAGACTTAGGTCAACTCTGGTCAACGGTCAACGGTCAACTCGACCGGACTCGGCGAGTACCATGGCGACTCGGCGAGTCTAAACGTCTTCCAACTTTCTGAGATTCCTTATCTACTCGTCGAGTATCCTCCTCGACCCGACGAGTTACTCCTGGGAGAATCGCGGGGCCACCCCGACTCCACTCGCCGAGTCTGAAGAACAACTCGGCGAGTCCCAGTAAATCTTCAAGCTACTCGCCGAGTCTGAAGAACAACTCGGCGAGTCCATGCCATGCAGACGAGCAACTGCTTCCTGAATTACGTATGGTCCCGAGATATACAATCATGGGACTTTCTGGACTTCTAAACATCTCATTACTGGGGGTATAAACGTTTGGGTAATAACATAATAATCCATCTAATCACTAAATGGGTTTCACAAACCCTAGATTCGTATACACATCAAAACACCAGAATTGATCCGAGTATTACCTGAAGACGCTCTCTCTGTGTCCCCCAAACCTCAGGACTCGATCCTCCTTGATATTCCTTTGGCCAATTCCTTCTTCTTCTTGCCTAGCAAGTTCCTCCAAGTTCCAATAGCTTTCTCTCCTGCTCTAGACGTCCACAACGATTAGGGTTCCTTTCAATCGACCAAAAGACGAACAATGACGGCCTAAGAGGCGTTATATACGATCCAAAACCGAACGGTTAGGGTTTCTGCTGTACAGCGTCGACTCGCCGAGTCCATATCTGGACTCGTCGAGTCCAGTCGCGGACCCGCGACCAAGTCTGCGATCCTACTCGGCGAGTCTAGGCTCCAACTCGCCGAGTCCCCTCTCAACTCACCCTAAAAACATAATTAAACAATACCTGAGATTTCGGGCTGTTACAACTCTCCCCCACTTGGATTAGACTTCGCCCTCGAAGTCTCATTCTGCAAATAGTTCCGGATGCTGCTCCCGCATCTCGCGTTCCGGTTCCCAAGTCATTTCCGATCCCTTACGGTGTTGCCATTGAACCAACACCAGAGGTACCTCCTTATTCCTCAGAACCTTGATCTTCCGATCCCTGATAGCCACTGGTCTCTCCGCATAATTCAGGCTCGCATCCACCTGGATATCCTCTAATGGAACCACCGCCGACTCATCGGCTATGCACTTCCTCAACTGCGACACATGAAAAGTGTCGTGGATCTGACCCAACTCTGCTGGCAACTCCAACCGATAGGCTACCCGGCCTACCCTTGCAATCACACGAAATGGCCCAATATACCGGGGCCCCAATTTGCCCCTCTTCCTGAATCGAATCACTCCTTTCCAAGGAGAGACCTTCAGGAGAACGAAATCTCCGACCTGAAATTCAAGCTCGGATCGGCGCATGTCTGCATAACTCTTCTGTCGGCTCTGGGCAGTCAATAACCTTTGTCTCACTTGCTGAATCTGCTCTGTCGTCTGGAGCACGATCTCCGTGCTGCCCATCGCTCTCTGTCCCACCTCTCCCCAGCAAATGGGGGTCCGACACCTCCTTCCATACAACAGCTCAAAAGGTGGCATACCAATGCTCGAATGATGGCAGTTGTTGTAGGAGAACTCTGCCAATGGTAAGTATGCATCCCAACTACCCCCGAAGTCTAACACACACGCTCGGAGCATGTCCTCCAGCGTCTGAATCGTCCACTCGCTCTGACCATCTGTCTGGGGATGGTATGCGGTACTAAAATGCAATTTGGTACCCAGCTCCTCATGGAATTTCTTCCAGAATCTGGAAGTAAAGCGCACATCACGGTCTGACACAATCGAGATCGGCACCCCGTGCCGAGATACCACCTCTCTCACATATATCTCCGCCAACTTCTCCGCTGAAGAACTCTCACTGATGGCAAGGAAGTGTGCACTCTTCGTCAACCTATCCACAATCACCCAAATTGCGTCAACTCCCCTAGCAGTCCTTGGCAATTTGGTGATAAAATCCATAGTGATCTGTTCCCACTTCCACTCAGGGATCTCCAATGGCTGTAACTTGCCATGCGGTCTCTGGTGCTCAGCCTTAACCCTGCGGCAGGTCAAGCACCTCTCAACGAACCATGCCACGTCCCTCTTCATACAGGGCCACCAATACTCCTTCCTCAAATCCAAATACATCTTTGTAGCACCGGGATGGATCGAGAATTTCGATCTATGAGCCTCTTCCATCAAAGTAGTACGCGTACCGCCCACGAACGGTACCCAGACCCGACCCTGAAACGTCATGAGCCCTCGACTATCTTTAACAAACTCTGAGATTAACCCCACAACCCGCTCTTTCTTCTGCATTTCTGGTCGTACAGCCTCTGCCTGTGCCCCACGAATAGCGTCCAATATTGGAGTCATCACAATCAGTCTCAAGCATACATCTCGCAATGGAGTGCTCTCCGCCCTGCGGCTCAATGCGTCGGCTACCACATTAGCCTTGCCTGGGTGGTACAGGATCTCACAATCATAATCCTTGACCACATCCAACCACCTCCTCTGACGCATATTTAGGTTGGGCTGATCCATCAAATACTTCAAACTCTTATGGTCCGTGTATATCGTACATCGAACCCCATACAAGTAGTGACGCCAAATCTTGAGAGCGAACACTACTGCCCCCAACTCTAAATCATGCGTGGGATATCTCGCCTCATGAGGCTTCAGTTGCCTCGACGCATAAGCTATCACATGACCCCTCTGCATCAACACTGCACCCAGTCCCGAAATCGATGCGTCGCAATATACTACAAAATCTTCCATCCCTTCTGGAAGAGCTAATACCTGGGCTTCGCACAACCTCTGACGAAGTGTCTCAAAGGAGGTCTGTTGCTCGGGCCCCCATGAGAATGCAACACCCTTCCGGGTCAATCTGGTGAGTGGCACTGCGATCTTGGAGAAATCCTTGATGAATCTCCGATAATACCCTGCCAACCCAAGGAAACTTCTGATCTCAGAGGGTGACTTCGGCACCTCCCAACTCATCACCGCCTCAACCTTGGCCGGATCGACCAATATTCCTTTCTGATTAACCACATGTCCTAGAAATTGGACCTCCCGCAACCAGAAGTCACATTTGGAGAACTTTGCATAAAGCTTCTCCGACCTCAATACCTCAAGGACCTCCCTCAAATGCTCCTCATGCTGCTCTCTAGATCTTGAATACACCAGAATGTCGTCGATAAATACAATCACTGACCGATCCAACATCGGCCTGCATACCCTGTTCATGAGATCTATGAACACAGCCGGGGCATTGGTGAGTCCAAAAGGCATCACCACAAACTCATAATGCCCATATCGCGTCCTAAACGCTGTCTTCTGGACGTCCTCATCCCGTACTCTCACCTGATGGTATCCTGACCTCAGATCGATCTTGGAAAACCAAGATGCTCCCTGCAACTGATCGAATAAATCATCGATCCTCGGCAACGGGTAACGGTTCTTGACCGTTAACTTGTTCAACTCCCGGTAATCAATGCACATCCGGTTTGAACCATCCTTCTTCTTGACGAACAGAATAGGTGCTCCCCATGGCGAGCTGCTCGGCCGAATGAATCCCTTCCCCAGCAACTCCTGGAGTTGCGAGGACAACTCTTGCATCTCTGGAGGTGCAAGACGATAAGGCACTTTAGCAATAGGCGCGGCCCCCGGAATTAGATCGATACCAAACTCTACTTGCCTCACAGGAGGTACTCCCGGCAACTCCTCGGGAAAAACATCTGAAAACTCGCGCACCATAGGAACTTCCTCTACTGATTTCGGTCTCTCGGCAACCTCCCGCGTATCCATCACATACGCCACAAAACCCTTACAGCCCTGCTGTAGACACTGCCTCGCCCTAGCGGCCGAACAAAAAGCTGATCCCGATCGGGTACCCTCGCCATACACCGAAAGGACTCCCCCACTATGGTCTCGTATGGTCACCAGCTGACGCTCACAGTCGATGACAACGCCGAATCGGCTCAACCAGTCCATGCCTACGATGACACAGACATCACCCATCGCAATAGGGATCAGGTCAATCGGGAATTCAACCCCGAAAATCTCTAGTACACATCCCCGAAGAACCTTCGTGGCACAAATCACTTTCTCGTCAGCTATAGAAACTCTCAAAGGTCGACTCAACGACTCACGACTAACGCCGATATGCTGACTAAAGGCTACGGACACAAAGGACCTACTCGCACCCGAGTCAAATAACACTAAGGCAGGCACAGAGTTCACAAGGAAAGTACCTACGCATATAATAACATAAGCATAACATCTCGGCATTAAAATAAATACATGAATTACAACATACCTGCCACGACATCGGGCGCAGCGCGGACCTCCTCCGCAGTCAGCTGAAAGGCTCTTCCCCGAGCCCTCGGAGCCTCGGCCTTCACCGGTCGGGTCGCAATAGCTCCGGTAGCAGGTGCAGATCCCTGAAGAAGCTGAGGGCACTCGGCCTTCCTATGGCCAGTCTGGTTGCAATGAAAGCAAACCGTAAATCCCTTGGGACACTCCCTAGCAATGTGCCCCTCCTTCCCACACTTGTAGCAAGCACCAGATCGACATACTCCATCATGACTCTTGCCGCACTTCCCGCAAGTGCGACCCTTCGAACCTCCTGTCCTCGAATCGGCGGACTTGGTCCGCTTGGCTGCCGGCTGGAACTGTGCCGGTCGCCGGTCCACCCGCTGAGACTCGGCCTCCTCCCTGGCCTGGGTCTCCAACTCAATCTCGCGCTTCCTGGCATTCGCCTGAAGCTCAGCAAAAGTATGGTAAGTGGAGTTTGACACAAACTCCCGAATATCCCTCCTCAAGACACCCAAGTATCGGCTCATCCGAGCCTGCTCTGTGGACACCAGCTCGGGGCAAAACATCGCCCTCTCATGAAACTTCCGCGTGATCGCCGCCACCGAATCTGTACCCTGCTTGAGGGTTAGGAACTCCTGAACCAATCGTTCCCGCTCCACCGGGAGAACGTACTCATCCCTGAACATGGCAGTAAACCCCTCCCATGTCACCGCTGTAGTCTCTGCCAAAGTGAAGTTCACCGTCACGAACTTCCACCAGTCCTTCGCTCCCAGACGGAGCTGGTTCAAAGCGAACCGTACCCTCAGGTGCTCCGGGCATGAACAAGTGTAGAAGCACCCCTCTATGTCCGCGATCCACCTCATCGCAGCAATCGGATCCTGCGTCCCATCGAACTCCGGTGGCTTCGTGTTGCTGAACTCTCGGAACAACAACGAGTCACCCCCCTGTGGCCTAGCAGCGGCCACAGCTGCGGTAGCTGCAGCGGTTGTAGCCTCAGTCAACGCGGCGTACCGCTCATCGAATGTCTCCATCAGAGTGGTCTTAATAGACCCAAACATCTCCGGGATCTCAGCCCGGATCGCCGCCGCCACCTCCTCGTGAATCATCTGACGAATATCCTCGTCACTCACACCGCTCGTACTCGCTTCGTGGCGTGGTCTAACCATGATGTCTCTGAAATACAACATAAAACTATCAGAGACTCCATCAAGTGTAATCGCACTCGATAACGCAACCCTACTCAGTCTCCGATATCCAGGGATTCTTACTTGGGTCTCCCACTGACCTGGTGTCTTCGGTAGTACGGGCCCAATACTACCGACCACACCGCATCAGCGTTCATCCCAAGTCTTCCTCCCCAAACTCCGGATAGTGAGTACTCTACTTCTGATATGCACTATCTACCCGCATACTAGCAAAGCATCTCATATAGGCAAACTTCCTTAGACTAAGGCATCACAAATCAGGCCACTCTAGTCCTATCATGAATACCTAGTCTTCTAGCATGCATAACAATTCATATCATATAATATTGTAAGGTATTTTGGGGATCTTTACCGTTCGGGCGCTGACTGATCGTACACACTGCTTCTTTCTTGCTTACCACAAAACCATTTACAAAAGTTTATGCCTTTATTTGAAAAGTTTCCCTCAAATCCTCGGTTTGAGTTCAGTTACCCCCGAAGGTGCACCCGAATCCCTCAAACCAACGCTCTGATACCAATTGTAACAACTCAAATTTTCAAACAAATTTTTCTTTTTAAAAATATATTTATTTCCATTCATTTCAAGACATAATTAGTGTAAATATTCTGTCAAATACAAATAGTCAAAATCCCAAGATCATAAAAGCAGTCTTCAGTGTGTATCGATCATGCCGGCGCCTTCCCACGGTCCTCGCTAGTACCTGAAATACATGCACAACAACTGTAAGCATAAATGCTTAGTGAGTTCCCCAATATACAACTTACGCACATACGCCTTTCCAGGCCCGACCTTCCGGTCCATGTGTCTCAGGGGACTTCCGTCCCTGCTGGGTAAACCTTCCGGTCCTACCCACGCCGACCTTCCGGTCCATCACACAACATATCGCCTTCCGGCCCATAACATATTGCCTTCCGGCCCATAATATAATTGCCTTCCGGCCCATAACATACATAACACATATAAAAAATAACTTACCACATATAGCATACATATCACATATCATATCCGACCTTCCGGCCACACAGTCAAACCCTTCCGGGTACAGTATAGTGAGAAGACTCACCTCGTAAAAGCTGAACGCTAGCAAATCCCGAAATGACTCGTGCACAACCGACGAGCTACAACCTCCCTATAACATCACATATCTCATTAATACTTATATCTTCTAAGTGTGACTATCCCTAAGAAGTCAGACTTAGGTCAACTCTGGTCAACGGTCAACGGTCAACTCGACCGGACTCGGCGAGTACCATGGCGACTCGGCGAGTCTAAACGTCTTCCAACTTTCTGAGATTCCTTATCTACTCGTCGAGTATCCTCCTCGACCCGACGAGTTACTCCTGGGAGAATCGCGGGGCCACCCCGACTCCACTCGCCGAGTCTGAAGAACAACTCGGCGAGTCCCAGTAAATCTTCAAGCTACTCGCCGAGTCTGAAGAACAACTCGGCGAGTCCATGCCATGCAGACGAGCAACTGCTTCCTGAATTACGTATGGTCCCGAGATATACAATCATGGGACTTTCTGGACTTCTAAACATCTCATTACTGGGGGTATAAACGTTTGGGTAATAACATAATAATCCATCTAATCACTAAATGGGTTTCACAAACCCTAGATTCGTATACACATCAAAACACCAGAATTGATCCGAGTATTACCTGAAGACGCTCTCTCTGTGTCCCCCAAACCTCAGGACTCGATCCTCCTTGATATTCCTTTGGCCAATTCCTTCTTCTTCTTGCCTAGCAAGTTCCTCCAAGTTCCAATAGCTTTCTCTCCTGCTCTAGACGTCCACAACGATTAGGGTTCCTTTCAATCGACCAAAAGACGAACAATGACGGCCTAAGAGGCGTTATATACGATCCAAAACCGAACGGTTAGGGTTTCTGCTGTACAGCGTCGACTCGCCGAGTCCATATCTGGACTCGTCGAGTCCAGTCGCGGACCCGCGACCAAGTCTGCGATCCTACTCGGCGAGTCTAGGCTCCAACTCGCCGAGTCCCCTCTCAACTCACCCCAAAAACATAATTAAACAATACCTGAGATTTCGGGCTGTTACACTTTGCATGGCTCCAAGAGACACAACATGCATTTCTGACATTCTTACTTCATATTAAGAGAATCAACTTATGCATGGTTGAGCTTAACCCATCAAGATGCCATTTTTATGATTCTATAACTCCATAAATACCAAGAAATGAAAAATACATGTTCTGGTGTAACTTTAACTCAAATAAACCAAACCAAGGGACCTAAATATGCCAAATATAATCCCAAATCTAGATCTAAGCTAAGGAGTCATAAAGTTTGTAGTTTTATACCTCCAGAAGCTTGCAAAGGTAAACAGAGTTTTGGATCTTCAAGCTTTAAGAAAACTAATCCTCCTCCAATGAGCTCTTCTTTTTTCAAGATGCACCAAACACACACCAAAACACATAGAAGGACCGAATCTTTCTGAAAACAGATTAGGATTTCAAGATGATGCTTTTAATGGACAAATGGAAGCCGGTAATAAGAGAACCTTAGGGTATAAGGTACCTAAATAAGCTCCAAACCATAAAATTTAGGGTTTACCCTTGGCTTAAGTATGCCCAGCGTACCATGTGTATGCCCAGAGTAATAGGGGAAAGTCTCGTGTGTATGTTTTGCCATGGTATGCCCAACGTACCATGATTATGCCCAGCGTACTCGGCCCATGCACAAAATCAATATCCACTTAGAATTAATTTAATTTTACATGAAGACTGAGCGTTACACTTGAAGACAGAATACCATGACATGGTGATCACGCACCATGACGTGGCGATTGGAAGATTCTCAACCAACGAGCTAACCTTGAGAATACGGGATATCTATAAAAACCCCGACGTGGTGCCTTTCAACCACGTTGTGGTGGCTAGATATATGGAAACTATATATATATATATATATATATATATATATATATATATATATATATATATATATATATATATATATCCACTTATTAGGTCGAATGGAGAGACATATAGCCGATTTTCTGAGAAAGATTATAACCAAACCCTCTGGAAACATTGGAGAAGATCAGGAATCGATTTGAGTTCAAAAGTTGAAAACATATAGAAGAATTCTACGTAGATCTAATTGGTTTGCTAGCATACTCATGTCTAGTCTTAATTGCATGGATTTTGTGTGTTTTTCTGCTATTATGAGAGGCTAAAAACCTTATACTTCTGTTTGGTGAAGATGAACCTAATCCTTATGTGTTAATATCGATTTACGGATGATATATGTTGCTTTTACTAGTATTTGATAATTAAGCCCTGACATGTTTTAGTTTTAGTTTTTATTGCTTATTATTCAATTTCTGTATGATAGTTGATCATTCTAATTTCATGAATTTGTCACCTAATTATTTATGATCATTAAATAATTAGAACTATGAGTAAGCACATATTAGATAAAGTAATTAAAGCTAGTAGCTTTAATTGTTTTAGAGAGCATAATTAATCTTAATTTATGTTTGATTGCTTAACTTGATTATAGGTGAAACGACCCAAAAATACGACCTAAAAATTTCGTTTTTCAATATATCCAAAAACCATAATCTGAGTGTCATATCATAAAACCATACATGATGTATCCCATAATAATAATAAACACTGTGCGGAAAACTGTATCATATCCATGTCATATAAAATCAAGAAATAAATCAACTCCCAGGATAAAAACTGAAGCTGTGGTGTGTGCGATGCCATCATCCCGAGCTCTTCCCTCTGCTAGCAGAAGTACCTGAAACCAAAACTGAAACTGTATGCACGAAGCTTAGTGAGCTCCCCCAAACTACCACATACCAAACAATACATATATAAAACACATACTGGGCCTTGCCCACTGCATCGGACCGAAGTCCGGAACTGATGGGACCTTGTCCCCTGCATCGGACCAGAGTCCGGAACTAACTGCATCGGGCCGAAGTCCGGAACTGACTGCATCGAACCGAAGTCCGGAACTGACTGCATCGGATCGAAGTCCGGAACTGACTGGATCGGACCGAAGTCCGGAACTGACTGCATCGGACCGAAGTCCGGAACTGACTGATCATGGCATAGCATAAAACATAGCAACTATTATAAACACATAAACTGCATACTGCATCGGAACAGAGTCCAGAACACATAACACAAACATGCTTGTATCACAAAGACATCAAGCACTCTAACTACTACATCAGACCAAGGTCCGGAACTACTGATAATTAAATGGGTCGGCATTATGGCCGTAGACCCGCTCCTACTGAAAGGAAACTCACCTCGTGAACTGGCTGCCGAGTGTATGGCTCTGGAAGCTAACTGCTGCTGCTCCGGTATCTCCCCGGCTACAAGTCCAAAAACACACTCAATCAAATACTAAACACTGCACTGGGTAAAATGACTCTTTTACCCTTGGTCAAAGTCAACTCTCGGTCAAAGTCAACCCACAGTTGACCTGACTCGCCGAGTTGGGCCGCCAACTCGCCGAGTCCCTGCTCTCACTCCTCGACCCTACTCGCTGCTACTTGTCGAGTATGGCATCGAATCGACGAGTACTCATTCGATCCAAGAACTCAGACAATCTTCATCCGACTCGCCGAGTCATATGAACAACTCGACGAGTTGTTCTTGAGCTTAAGAAGATTGTCTTGGACTCGTCGAGTTGTATGAACAACTCGCCGAGTCCCTCCATTACTGAGTCTACCCTCAAACTCGCTGAGTCCACTCCACTACTCACTGGTCCCACTCGACACCGCGAAAAAGAAGAAATCGGGGACTCGCGACTCGACTCGCCGAGTCATTCTTCCGAATCGCCGAGTCACCGCCATGCAACTATTCTACACTCGATTCTGCTCGAATCCAAAACATACAAATGATAGATCTGAGTCCAATAAGCTGATTTACCATGTAAAGTTTCCAACTTTACGTGTACAAACGCGTGAACAAGGGAATAAAGGCTAAAAGATGCTTAAAAGGGGTAGATCTAGGGTTGATATGCAAAATAGCTCCATAAAGGCAATAGATATGGGCTCTACAACTCCTAAATGAACAGATCTAAGGTTATCTCGACATAAGAGAGCTTCCATATCAACATAAGGCTTTAGAAAAGCATAAACAAGATCTAGAAAGGGTTTTAAAGCATAAAAGGGAAGGAAATCTGAAGAATACCTCAAAGAGTTCTTGCTTTCCCTTGAATCTCTGCTCTACAATCCTTCTCCTTGCTCCTCTCTTCTTCTCCTTCTTCAAGCCTTCACAATTAGCACACAAAATCACTTAGAATCACTCAAGAACGAATTAGGGTTTTCTCACAGCTTTTGAGGGTGAAGGAGGCGAGATTGGGGGGCTATAAGGTGGCTTAAATAGTGGGCAACCCGGGGATTTAGGGTTTCTCCCAGACGGACAGACTCGCCGAGTCCAGAATATGGACTCGCCGAGTTGCCAGCTAACACGTGCTCGACATCTCGACCCTACTCGGCGAGTCAGGCTATGAACTCGCCGAGTCCCCCTTATAAAACTTCAAAATAAAAACCAAGGAATTATCATACCGGAGACGGGTCGTTACAATAGGAAAGTAACTACTATCATTCATAGTCTAATTTGTGCTCTTTATCAATTTGGTTTTTAACTTTTGCTTGATCATTGCATGGTAACTCATAAATTGGTATGTCTAGATATTTGATCATAATAGCTAGTTAACAAATTGGTAATCAACACATTTAATCCACTAGAAATCAACCATAAGAGAGGGGAAATCAGAACTGAACAAAAGTACTCCTTAATCTTGAAGTAAATTCGTTTTTATTAGTTTGCTTAGATGGTAATTTGATAGTTATTTTAATTAAGTTCTTCTGATCTTTAAAAATCAGTAAAAATCCAAATTTAAGTTTTTTTTTCTTATATTAGTCAAAATTAATTATATTAATTAATTAAATTTCGTTCCGTGTGTTCGATACCCGACTTACTCAAACTATTCTATAATTTGAATAGGTACATTGCCGATAGGTGCATATATTTTTTGCGTTGTTGCTGGGGAATTACTTATTTGATTTTAAGTTTAATTTCTTTTAGTTATCCAATCCTTCTTATGGGGTAAAAACCGCAAAAAGTTATTTTTATGCATTTATTTTTTTGTCTTGGCAACAACCACATCGTGGTCATGTTTTCCACGTCATAGTTACATTTCCATCAATATTTAGTTTATTTATTTTTATTTGTTTTATGTGTTTTGTTTATTTTTTTTCAGTGATTTATGACCCAAGGATCCAAAACTTCGATTGTTCCACCACTTGATGATCCTGAATCAGCTTTCCATAAAAAGAAGGATAAAAAGATCGACCAATCAACAAACACTTTCGAGTACAACACATTTGAAAGCTTTGAAAGAAATCTGAACGCAAAGGGAATTGATTATGAGGTAGGAACTGAGAGTGAATCAGAAGAAGACATAAAGAGCTAATTTGAAGAGATGGCAGACATCACAAGAATTACTATGGGAGATTACAAGAAGCGGCTCTGTGAGGATAATGGACCAGGTATTGTATCGTTTGAGACTCCAGTTGAAAGAAGTCTTGAGCTCAAGGGTCATATTCTATCAATGCTCAAGGACATACCTTTTCCAGGAAAGAATATGAAGATGCAATCAAACACATCGATGAAGTTAAGGACATTACAAACTACTTCAATGTTTCGAACGTGCCACGAGATTCAGTGTTACCGAGGATGCTTCCAGTGATATTTACCAATGAAGCTAAACTTTGGTTGAAATCACTCACACCAGGATCCATTACTACTTGGGCTAATCTTCATGAAGCCTTCATTGAGCAATTCATCCCGCCTTCATTGAGCAATTCATCCCGCCTTCAAAGATCTCAAAGCAAAAGAAAAAGATTGCTGATTTTCAATAAGAAGTCAGCGAATCCTTATATGAAGCATGGGAGAGATACAAAGGGTTTCTTAGGAGTTGTCCTCAACATGATTTGAATACTCAACAAGAAGTATCCATTTTCTATGATAGGATTAATGTTACAATGAGACGACTTATTGACTCTCAAGGACCAATGACAAAGAAAGAATTGGCCACCATTAAAGAGTTAATTGAGGAATTTGCAAAACACTCACATGAATATCATAACCCACAATAAGATGTTACTAGAGGTAAAGGAGATGGACGGAATGAGAACATGGCTGCAATCATTGCTAAACTAAAGAATATGGATATACAAATGAAGAAATTGGATCAGTCTATAGATGTTATAAGAGTTGGATGTGACAATTGCCATGGGCCATATTTCAAGAAGGATTACGATTTGGATGAGCATGGGAATAAGAAAGTGCAAGCGTTTTACTATAGTGGTGACAAAGTTGATGAAGTTTGGAGAAATTCGAAAAAGGAGTGGCTTTCTTATCACGAGTATAAGAAGCAAAAGGAAGAGAAATATAGAGAAACCGGTTGAGGCTACTACCAAAAAGAACAACCACCACCCGAGAAGAAATTAGATTTTGAGTCAATACTAAATAGGTTTAAGGAAGCCTCTAATAAAAGACACAAGACTTGTTTCGGTCAAAAAATGAATGAACTAAGATCGACCAATGTGTATGAGAGGCTGTGATATTAAGAATAAAGCAAGTATGAAATGTAAATCAAAGTGACACAAGTTGTTTACAAGAAAATCCCTTGATCCTTGCTAGGATCTCATGCATAAAACCTTGGGAGGTGATAATGATCACCTATCTTGATAATTTTATTAGTTGAAATGATTGATTACAGACAACATGTAAAGAGTTTGAGTATAAATGTTGTTGTTCTGCTTAGTATTGTGTGTAGTGTGATAAATACAAGTGATTTATATAGTCTAAAGCTAAGAAGCAAGAACTCCGAAAATTCAGGGATCCTCCAAGATCAACTCATAGATGTTGCTTGACTTGGACATCCTGGTCTTTTGCATGGTTGTGACGGCTATTCGTCGAGAATAAGTCTTTGACTGATCATTTCTGCACATGTGAAAAAAACAAGAGAGAATATATAACCATTATCAATATTAGAAAAATAATAGTTAGGATCTTTAGGTTTGAGGATCCTTAGGTTTGAGGATCAGGTTCGAGGATCCTTATTGTAGTTCTGAGATCCTAGCCCTAACAATTGCCTCCAATTTATCCCTGAGAATGAGCAAATTAGTTCCAGATTTGTTGAAGGGATAAATTAAAATGAATAAATAAAAATAAATATAAGGGTAAAAAGATTAGACTTTTGAATTCAAAATCCCCAACGACTAGATTTCTACCCATTTAAGAGATATTTATGAGGCAGTCAAATCAAACGCCTTTCTCTTTAGACGAAGTTATAAATAGGAACGAATGGTAAGTTTTTCTTTACTCCTTCTCGGTTCCTCTTGATCATTATCGGCTAATTTCGAAGGTAAATCTCTCCTTCTCTCCTTTCATTAACTTCTTCATCACGGGCAAAAAGATTACCCTTTCCCACAAAAAAGTTCTTGGCCTTCCTGAAGATGATTTCATCGATCAAAAGTTCTTGTCTTATGACGAGACATGTTCTTTTGATGATGGAGACATCTAGTTTCTAAACTTTGGTTGAGCTTTTCCCTCCGACACTGTATTTAGTCCATACGACCCTTTGATCCAACCAAATTTCATTTCTTCTGCATGGGTGTGCTTTCCGGAGTACCCTTTCTCTCTAGGCCTGAAATTCCCTTTCTACAGTGTGACTTATGAATTCTTCAAGGTTACGAAGCTCCACAACATCCAAGTGATGCCTATTATTTGGAGGATTTTATATTGGGTCGGGCATCTGAATCAAAATCATGATCTTGACATGGGTTTGGTTGAACTTTCCCATGTATATGATCTTTCGACTTTTGCCAATTCTCGTTTCCTGTTCAAACTCAAAAACAAGTCTCCTCCTATGTTGAAAACAAAACACAATGATGGGACTTGGAAGGAGATATACTTCTTTGTCAGGCATGAATCCATTCCCGGCGGTGATCTTTTACCCAAAGAATGGGTTCAGAAGGGTAGGATTTCAAGATTATATTAAAAGATCTTGAAACTTACTTTCTTATTTTCTTTTCTTTGTTGCAGGTTTCAAGCTTGGAAAAGTTATCTCTGCTGCTGAGGACACGGAGGAGAAGATCATTAACTTCCTTGCTCTACCTAAGGCAGATAGATCCTTTAAGCTTCACCAATACAGACTCTAAGAGGGTTCCTCCAACATCGTCTCCATGGCTACATGTATAATTCTTCATCTCTTCTTCTGGTTGGTTTTATGATCTTCTATATTATGAGGATCCTTGTATTTATGTAGGCTCCAAGACCACTCGATCCAGTGCTTGTTTTGCTTTGGTAGATCTTGAAGATGATATGACCAGCGGCTTAATTACGATCAAGCAGGAAGAGGACTTTGCTCTCCCTCCTTCGAAAAAGACTCAGCTCGACCTGACCTTGAAGACTCCGGGATCTCGAAAGAGAAAGACCTCTGAAGCCACAGATCTAGGCTTTGAGAATCTCAACATGAAGGATTCTCTTGGGAAATTGGGTTCCTTTTCTTAGGTTGTAAGGTAATTTATATAGTTTGTTTTTTTACCTGTTCTTCCCCTTACCTTTGATGATGTTGAGCCTCCTTCAGGTATTTGCTCATGTCTCTCAGTTTTCGACCGATCTTAGGATCCCTGCCGAAAGAGTTGAACATGCTCTAAAGGAGCAAGAGAAGATCTGGAAGGCAACCAACGGGGATATTCTTCGGATGGTGGAGCTGCTGAGAAAACAGTAGGCTGAGAAGGAAGAGAAGCACATACATAAGGTCGAGGAGGTTAATGCTGATGCAAAGGCAAGTGCTGCAGTGGCTGTCTGGGAGGCTAAGATCAAGCTGGCGGATGATCTTGAGAACCTAGGATCTTGGAATGTAGTTGGATGACACGAGGAACTAGACAAAGAAACTGTCAAGCCTATCACCACTGCTGAAGATCCTACGTCAAAGCCTGTAGAGGAGAAGAAGAAGAAGGATGTGGCCGATGATGATCACGCTAAGGTCTAGGCCTGCATGAAATTAGTTTAAGTAGTTTCTTGTTTCATTAGTAATGTAAAACAATTAACTTTTTGACGGGTTGGTGCGCAACCCCTTTTTTGATTATCCTGCATGATTGTTGTGGTGCTAGGATCCTTAAACAATTAGGATCATGAAAAACTCGGTTCATGTAAATAATCCAAAGGTAAAACTCTTTTAGTAAGTAACTAAACACCTGAAATAAGTAACCTTTTAAAGTCAACTTAAAGATTGGAGGTT
The DNA here is from genome assembly GCF_002870075.4 of Lactuca sativa. NCBI lineage: Eukaryota > Viridiplantae > Streptophyta > Magnoliopsida > Asterales > Asteraceae > Lactuca > Lactuca sativa. The sequence goes on from NC_056628.2 coordinate 65,453,746, forward strand.
TGATAACCAAATAATATTTGTCTAGGATCCTGAAAAGTTCTGGATCCTCGGACTTTACTTAGAAATATCTTAAAGTTTTTCAAAGATAAGGATAGATAGAACCTGGTGGTCTTATGACTTGGGAAAAGTTTGAAGTTATAACTTCCCTATCTTCGTATGACCCTAATGTTATTTATGCGAAAGGATCTTTGGTTGGGAAGGACCCTTATCTGACTTTGTCTTAGCAAACTTTAGGAAATATTCCTTATTGAGATTATCTTCATTGTGAGGAAAATATCTGTGATGCTACAAATCTTATTTACTTTCTGGGGAGTATCTCATTTTCAGATAATATGTTAACGTTACAACTTTATAGCAAGTCCCTGGGGAAAAATCCCAGTTCATGGTAACATTTTAATTTTACAAACCTAAATGAAATACTAGGGGAAAATCCCAAACCGCATGATAACATGAAAATGTTATAAACTTTATGTATTTTCTAGGGAAGATCCCAACTTAAGATAACATGTAAATGTTATTAACCTTAGATTCAATATTTAGGATCTTAACTTATGTTCAGAAATAGAGGGTTACTAAGTCACTAAAGCATGAAATGATCCCCTTATTTACATCCCATAGTTAGATAACGTGCGTCCAAGCGAGCTGTATAAACCTTAACTCGTGTGAAAGAGGTAATTAACTCTTCAAACATTAGATGTGATTAAGTACCCTTATTTGTAGGAGAGATGATCAGCCTCTATTCTTGGGAGATTCATATTGTGAATGGTCCCATGTTTGTAGCCATGGGACTCTTATGTGCCAGTGGTCCTTTGAATATCAGGATCCTTGAATATTCATCTGTTAAGATTCTTGGAGGTCATGATCCTTAAACATCAGTATCCTTAGAGGTCACAATCCTTACCGGTTAGGATCCTTAAGTGTCAGGATCCTTCAGTCCCTACATGTAGCAAATATCAGTTAGGGGTGGGTGTTAGCCAAGCTAATGCCCCTCCGATGCTTAAGCTAGTAATGATGTTTGAAGAGATTAAATAAAAATAAAAATAAAAGGTAAAAGGTAAATAGCATGCGTACCTTAAGTGTATTGGGGAATAACTGAACTTGCTTACATAAAATAGGCTTCGAGATGTATCGCATTCCAGGATCTTGGTAAGATATTTCTATCTAGGGTGCTAACCAATATGCCCCCTTTCCTGCTTCGGCATCTATGAGATATGGCCCTTCCCATTTAGGTGCTAGTTTACCTACACTAGGATCCTTGGTATTGGTGACTGTTTTCCTTAGTACCAAGTCTCTACTTGGAATCTTCTGACGTTTATGTTTTTATTGTATGCCTTGGTGATCTTCTGTTGATGAGTAGCAATATGGATCTTGGATAGATCCCTAATTTCATCTATAGTGTCAAGATCCTAGGCCAGGATCCTGTTGTTTTCCTGTTGGTTTTAAAGTAGGTATCTTGTTGTCGGGATCACTACTTCAATGGGAATCATTGCTTTCATTCCAAACATCAATGAGTATGGGGTTTGGCCTGTAGCTACCCTGGAGGTGGTCCTTTCCGTCTATAGTATGAAAGGAAGTTCTTCTACCCATCTGCCTTTCTTCTCATCCAGTCTTTTTCTTCAAGTTGTTGACTATAATTTTATTGCTGGATTCTGCTTGGCCGTTAGCTTGAGGGTGGACAAGAGTGTACATCACCATCTTTATTTCCCATCTTGTGCAAAAGTCCCTTGTCCTTTTGCTTATGAATTGGGATCCATTGTCGTATATAATTTTGGCAGGGATCCTAAATCTGATCAAGATGTTACGTTTGATGAAGGAAACTACTTCTTTACCCCTTACTTGGACGAAGGCTTCGACTTCTATCCATTTTGAAAAGTAATCAGTTATCACTAGCATGAAGACCTTTCATCCAGGGGCTACTAGTAAGTTAGCCACTACATCCATTCCCCATTTCATGAACAACCGAGGGGAGATGATTGGATGTAGAGGTTCTGCCGGTTTGGTGCGGGATGTTGCTATGTCTTTGACAAGCATCACACTTCTGGGCACGAAGGAAGGAATCTTTCTTTATGGTTGGCAAGTAGTATTTTGTCCTTAACACTTTGGAGCATAAGGATCTGCCCCCTGTGTGGTTTCCGCAGTCTCCATCATGTATATCCTTTAGGACCTCTACGACTTCATGATCTTCTAGACACCTAAGGTACGGGCCTACCATAGATTTTTTATATAACTTACCTTGGATTATAAAAAACCTTGAGATCCTTGTTGTGAATGACCTTTCTTTTTTCTCTTCCTTGGGGATTGTGCTGTTTTTGAGGTATTCTACAATGGGTTAGATCTAGTATCCTGAAGTTGGAGAGGGATCCTCGATGTTGGGATCCTGATGCTGAGTCGTCAAATCAGGATCTTCAATTGTGGTGATGTTAGTAGTTTCTACGTGATAGTCGGGATCCTTTAGTCTCTTGATAGGATCCTCAATTGAAGGGATCAACACGTAGGTGATAGGGATCCTGGTTTCTGGCGGGATCCTAAAAGAGGATCCTAGGTTGGCCAAAGCATCTGCTTCAACGTTGTCTTCTCTAGGAACCTGGTTTAAGGTAAATGATTCGAATTTTGAGGCAAGATTTTTGAGGATGTGGAGTTATAGTGCTAGATTCTCTCCTTTTACTGCATAGGAGCTGTTAAAATGGTTAGTTAATAATTGAGAATCGAAAAATACCTGAAAATCCTTGACTTGAAGATCTTTGGCTAGTTGTAATCCCGTGATTAACGCCTCATATTCTACTTCGTTTTTGGCTTCTATTTCGACTTCAGCTCTTATATTATCACTAAAATCAGCTAGAAAATCTGCCAATGCTTGGGACTTTACTGCGGATGTTGGGTCATACTTTATGTCGTATGTGCTTTGCTTCATAGACCACTTTACCATTCTTCCTGACATTTTTGGTTTTCTCATGACATTCTTAATAGGATAGTTAGTGTTTACAATTATAGGGTGTGTTCCAAAATAATGTCATAATTTAATGGAAGCCATTACCAATGCAAGTATAAGTTTCTCAAGGTGGGAATAGATGGTCTCAAGATATAGGAGAATTTTAGTTATATAGTAGATTGGATGTTGATCTCCATCGAGATCCTTAGCCAATACTGCACTTACCATGTTTGAGGATACTGAGAGGTAAAGAAGGAGTGGTTCCTGATCTAATGGTTTCACCAATAGGGGTGGTGAACTTAAATATCTTTTAACTTCCTGGAAGGCATCTTCATGTTCCTAGGTCCATTCAAATCTCTTCTTCTTTTTCAAGATGTCGTAGAAAGGCTTGCATCTTTCTGAGGATCTTGAGATGAACCTGTTCAGGGCTACCACTCTTCCTGTCAGTCTCTGAATATCTTTTGTCGAGGATGGTGATCCTAGATCAAGGATGGGCTTGATTTTCTCTGGGTTGGCCTCGATTCCTCTTTTGGTCACCATGTATCTCAGGAACTTACCCAATCTCATCCCAAAGTGGCACTTTGAGAAGTTCAACTTCATGTTATATTGGCCCAGGATGTCAAATGCTTCTTCGAGATCCTTGAGGTGATCTTCAGCTTTTTTGGACTTGACCACCATGTCATCAATGTAGACTTCCATCGTGTCCCCCAGTTTCTCCTTGAACATCTTGTTGACCAGTCTTTGGTATGTTGCGCCTGCATTTTTTTGACCAAATGGCATGGCGGTGTAACAATAGAAAGTTGTTAAAGTTATGAACGCCGTATTTTCTTGGTCAGAAGGTTCCATTTGGATTTGTTGGAATTTGGCTGATGCATCCATGAATGTTAGTAATTCACAACCTGCTGTTGCATCTATCATGGAGTCGATGTGTGGTAGAGGGAAAGGATCCTTGGGACAACCCTTGTTAAGATCCGTGTAATCTACACACACTCTCCATTTTTCGTTCTTCTTTTGTACCATGACTACATTAGCTAGCCATCTTGGGAATTTTACCTCCTTGATCATGCCAGTTTGGAGATGTTTTTCTACTTCTTCTTGTATAACTTGGTTTCTTTTCGGTGCAAATTTCCTTCTCTTTTGGTGTATCGGTCTGAAAGACGAGTCGATGTTAATTTTATGGGTTATTATGCTTTTATCAATACCTGTCACGTCCTCTTGCTTCCATGCAAATGTTTTGCTTCTAGCCTTGAGGAACTTTATGAGATCATATTCGACTTGTTTAAGTATTGAGGATCCTATGAGAACTTTGGCTTTAGGATCCTCAAGCTTCAGATGCACTTCTTTTATATCTTTCTCTCTTGCTTCTAGCACGTCTTGTGCGCTTACCTTAATTGTTATTCTTGTCATGGTACTGTCAAAGATTTCATCGAAGTCTTGTAGCTTTCCTTGGATTCTTGTTGGTCACCTATCATCTTCACTTTCGCCCATGGGGTAGGCATCTTTACACATTGATGATACGTGGAAGGAATGGCCTTCATTTCATGAATCCATGGTCTACCTAGTATGACATTATAAGAGGAGAATGTATCAATTACACAAAAACATTGTACATAGTTTACCCCTTCTATGTAGATTGGTAGTTCTATGTCGCCGATTGTATGCTTGGTTTCACCGCTGAATCCAATCAACACTGAGGATCTTGCAACTATCTAGGACTCCGGGATGTTCATTTTTTTGAATGCATCCAGGAGTATGAATGTCATTGAAGATCCTCCATCGATAAGGATCCTTCTAACGAAATGGTTGGCGATATAGATAGTAATCACTAATCCGTCATGGTGAGGATCTTGGATGTCTTGTCTATCCGCTTCGTCGAAGGTGATCTCCTTTTTGATCGTGATCAATCTGTTCTTCTGTGGTCCCTTTTCCTTCTTTGTTTTGGATACCTTTGGCATGCCTTTTTCCTACAGAATAAGGTACCACAAATATCAGATCCTCCAAAAATCACATTGATTACCTTGGCGTCAGCAGGTAGGGATCTCGGTATTTCGAGGATCTTCTAAGGATCCTAATCTCTTTCTTTGGATCTCTCATTTCTTCTCCCAATGATTTCTTTGAGGTATCCTTTGCCCAGGAGATAACTGATTTCTTTGAGGAATCCTTTGCCCAGGTATCCTTTGTGATGATCAATCTTGGAATAAGGTTTGATTTATAGGATCTTTGGGTCAAGTAATCGGCCTTCCTATTAGGGTTATCATTAAAGTTTAGTGGGTTACTCCTCTTCTGGATCTCTTTGTCTTTTTCGAGCCTGATGAACCTCAATGCTCTGCTTCTGACTTCGTCCATCCACTTGCATGGAGTCATCATGAGATCTTCATAGAAGGGAGAATCCTTCTTTAAGCCCACTTTAAAGGCTTCAACTGCAGTTGCCATGTCGATGTTCGGGATACTTAGAGCTTCCTTGCCAAACCTGTTCACAAAAGTCCTAAGGGATTCCTTAGGATCCTAAACCACCCGATAAAGATCGCTAGTGATCTTTTCAAATTTTATGCTACAAGAAAATTGATTGTTAAATAAATTAATCAAATGAGCAAATGATGTAATTGAATAAGGAGGAGCATTAAGGAACCATTTTAGATCTGATCCTATGAGGGTGGAATGAAAACCCTTGCACATGAAGCTTCTTTCAAGTGAGTGGGGATGGAAATGATCTTGATCGTCTCCCTGTATTGTGTCACATGCTCCTCAGGATCCGTAGTTCTGTCATAAGGATTTATGCTAGGGGGTTGGAAGTGCTTCGGAACTTCAGTGTCAGCTATCGTTGGAATGAATATGGAGAGCCTGTGGCTCCTAGGGGATACTTTGGTACAGGTTGAACTACTCTAGGTGCGCTTGAGATCATTTTTCTTAGTTGTTGTAGTTCTTTAGCCATCATCGGGCTTAAACATGTATCAAAATCCATTGAGTTAGTAGTAAATGTAATATTATTGATGAAGTTACCAGGATCATTAAGATTAGGTGTGAGGAACGTTTTGTTGGGATCTTGGGTCGTGTGAGCTCGTTCGTCAGGAGTTGCATCTTGGGTAGGGACGGGCGTTGGCGCCAAGGATCCTATCTCCCGGTGTTTCCCAGAGGATCCTACACTGTAAAACTTCAGGATCCTTGGTTGTATGATTGAGGGTACTGCTTCCTAAGGCTTGAGAATTTTTTCCTCATTCTCTCCACCTCCTTGAGAAGTGTCTTGTTATCCTCCTGCAACTGGGCGACTTTTCGTTCCAACATCTTCATTATAGCGAAGATCTCATTTTTGGAGATCATCATAGGAGGATCATGGGGTCCCAGGGTAGTAACCAAAGAGGTATTCTTCTTTGGTGCTTCATGGAATTTCTTGCGAGCACCAGCTGGTGGTGGTGGAAGGTTTTTAAAGGGAATGAGAGGAATCGATCAGGAGGATAGAGGCGGTTGAGTAGACATGTTTTTTTTGAAGGATTTTGAATACCACGGCCCCACGGTGGGCGCCAAACTATTTTTGTTAAAAAATGAATGAACTAAGATCAACCAAAATGTATAAGAGGTTGTGATGTTCAGAATAAAGCAAGTATGAAATGTAAATCAAAGTGACACAAGTTGTTTGTAAGAAAATCCCTTGATCCTTGCTAGGATCTCCGACATAAAACCTTGGGAGGTGATAATGATAACCGCCTTGATGATTTTATTAATTGAAATGATTGATTACAGAGAAAATGTAAAGAGTTTGAGTACAAATGTTGTTGTTCTGCTCAGTATCGTGTGTAGTGTGATGAATACAAGTGATTTATATAGTCTAAAGCTAAGCAAAAAGAACTCCAAAAATTCAGGGATCCTCCAAGATCAACTCATAGACGTTGCTTGGCTTGGTCTTCCGGGTCTTTTGCATGGTTGTGATGACTATTCGTTGAAAATAAGTTTGTGACTGATCATTTCTGCACATGTTAAAAAGACAAGAAAGAATATATAACAATTATCAATATTAGAAAAATAATAGTTAGGATCCTGAGGTTTGAGGATCCTTATTGTATTTTCGATATCCTACCCCTAACAATACTATTAATGCTGATATGAGAAATCATCAAGCTTCCATCATGAACATTGAGACTCAACTAGGATAATTAACGATACTTGTTAATGAGAGGTTACCTCCTAGAAATCCCGACCCCAAATCACAACCTCATGTAATGGTTATTTACACTGAAGAAGAAGTTCATTAGGATACAACTACTATTCAACATGGTCAATAGCTGGAAGGAGAGAAGATCAAAGCAAAATGTGAGTCGCATTCTGATAAGTCACCACATCGTGGTGACTGTGGTACATCGCGGTTATTAGAGAATCAAAATTCTTCCCCTTTAAATTCGTATCAGCCTCCTTTACCATTCGAGCCATTAAGCATAATCTAGAGTTGAAATAGAAGAAGTTCACGGAGCAAGTACTATCTCTCTCAATTAACTCTCCTTTCCTCAAATCCGTGGCCAAGCTTCATAAGTTTTCTAAAGATATGATGAATAATTGAAAAGAGTTGGAGAAAGCATCCACAATAGTGCTAAATGAGTAATGTTCAGCTGCAATCATCAATGGGTTGCCAATCTAGAAGGGGGATCCATGCCAGCTAACTTTGCCTTGTGAATTTGGCAATTCCACTTCCATAAAAGCTTTAGCTTATTCGGGGCAAGCATTAATCTTATGTCATATTCTTTCGGCAAGAAGTTCGGTCTACAAAGGCTACAAAAGACAAAGATGGCACTTTGAATGGCGGATCACTCAATCACTAACCAACATGGAATCATTGAGGATTTGTTAGTGATAGTGGGGAATTTTTTTTTTCCAATTGATTTTGTGCTATTGGATATGAAAGAAGACAAAGACCTTCCCATAATTTTAGGAAGACCATTCTTGAGTACCGTAAGAGCTCTTGTAGATATTTGTGACTCAAAGCACACACTTCGAGTAGAAGATGAAGAAATCACTTTTGAAATGAATCTAAAAGTGAGTTATGAAGAGTCAAGAAATGAAGTGATAAGGATGACTAATTAGGAGAAAGTCTTAATGAGCTAGAAGAAATTAAGAACTTGATGGAAGAAGAGTTGAAAGTTTAGGAGAAACCTCATGTGGCAAAAGTAAAATGTTCCAAACCAAGAGCTTCAATTCATATGATGTTTGAGGTGTTTGCGTTCACTACACCCAAGTCTTAAGTAGAAGAGGTAAGCGACGAAGAAGACGATTCAGTTAATAAATGATGAAAAAATGGGTGAAGAATTAAAGGAGCTAATAACTACAAAGATGGAGGTAGGCAAAGAAGATCATAAAGAATATGAGAAGAAGAATTAGAAGATGAAGGGAAATCTCCAATAAAGTCCCCACATTTTGACCTTATATTCGATTAAATCCGTATATTATTATTATTTTTTCTGATGAATTCCTGAATATTGGGAATTGTATTCAATTTTATCATTTTTCCAGGTTATCAGGTTTCCCACTTTCAAAATTTACACATTTAACCCAGATTTTAAATTTTATTACAAATTAGATCCAAAATTTACACTTTTGGTCCAGATTTCAAAATTTTGTTACAAAGTCATCCTAAATTTAGTTCTTTTACATATATATTTTTTTAAATTTTGTTTCAAATATGTTATTTTTTTTATAAATCATATTTATACAAAGAAATATATTTTTTACATAAAATCCCTTCTTTTTTCTATATAAAAACCTTTTATCACAAAATATATTTTTAAAATATTCTAGTTTTTTATACTTAAAATGTCTAAAACTTATTTTTCGAATACAATAAGAAAAATGTTTTATTGTATAAATCTGGTCCAAAAGGTTTTGTTAGTGCACCTATATAATTCGAAAACTAATAAAATGTCAAAAATTATTTTTTGTAAATATCTTGGTTTTTTATGTGAAAATATTTTTTTATTTTAGTAATTATCTTGGCTTTGTATTTGAATATTTTTTAGTTTTTAAGCAAAATCTAGTAAACATAATCAACTTCAACATTTTTTTCTTATTGTTAAACCAAGGATGAGAAAAATTATTTTCAAATATTGTCGCAAAGGATGCAAAAATTATTTTTGTTTGTGCACCTATATAATTCTGAAACGAATAACATGTCAAAAAAATATTTTTATAAATATCTTGGTTTTTTATGTGAAAATATGTTTTTTTTTTTTATTTTAGTAAATATTTTGGTTTTTTATTTGAAAAATATGTTTTTTTTTTAGTTTTTAAACAAAATTTCGTAAGCATAACCACTTCAACGTTTTTATTTTAATATAAATCAATAAATTGTAACACCCATTTTCACTTGGAAAAGTTAATAAATATAAACATTTGTTTATAAAAATGAAAGTAAATATATTTTTTTGGCTAAAATGATCAACATGAAAGTTGTAGTAGTCATCAAGGCGAACGCGTGAGTATAAAGAACGTCGAAAATGAAGTTCGTATGAAGAGGTTATGATTTTTATAAGCTTTGAGGAAAATAATAACAAATATAATGATGTTAGGTCCCGTTTGATACGCATCTTTCCAGTTCCAAATAGATCTTTCTAGCTGAGTGGACCGGAAAGACTGTTTGATTTGTACAAAAAAATGGGTCTTTCCCGGTAAGATATGTCTTTCACAGAAAGCCCCAAAATCATATCTTTCTGGCTGAATGGGCTGGAAAGACAATTATGCACCAAACCCCGTCTCTTTCTTTCTTTCTTGGATTCTTAATTTTTTTAAATAACTTTTTTTTAATTTATTTTTTATTTTTTATTACTTTTTTTCATCATTCAGCATAGTCAATCAGATGTACAATCAAACATCATGGTTTCTTTCCCAGTCAGAAAACTTTCCCAGACAACACTTTACCAGATAGCACATTCCCAGACAGAAACTATCAAACGAGACCTTAATAAAACAGTATGTGACCACTGTTTCTTTCTTATATTTTTCTTAATATTTTAACATATTTTTTATATATAAGAATATTTTTTAACAAAAATCTTTCAAAAAAAGGTTTTTTTTTATAGAGAAAAGAAGGTTTTTATGTGATTTTTTTGTATAAATATGATTTTATAAAGAAAAAGAACATATTCTAAACTAAACTTTGAAAAAAAATATGTAAAAATACTAAATTTAGGATGAATTTGTAAGAAAATTTTAAAATACTAACCAAAAGTGTAAATTTTGGATCAAATTAGTAATAACAATTAAAATCTGGGCCAACAATGTAAATTTTAAAAGTGGATGACCTGTTGACCGGGTAAAAATGTTCAAAGTGAATAAAAATCCAGGTATTTGGGACTTAATTGAATACAATTCCCGGTATTCGGGACTAAATCAAAAAAAATTATATAGGGACTTAACTGAATATGAAGTCAAAATGTAACGACTTTATTGAAGATTTCCTGAATATGAGAAAAACAAGGGAATGAAATGTAAACATGAAGAAAGCACTAATCAAAAGAAGAAAGTAGACACAAAGAAAGCATACATTCGACAGGTTCAAGCATACAAGCGCAGGTGGAAAGAGCAAAAGGAGAAAATGGAGATCTCATTCCCAATCGCAACAATGTAGAGTGGGAAGGAGTCTGGCTCACGACTCCTCAAAAAGAAGCGCTTCTCAGGAGGCAACCCGACGTTTTGAGAGTTCGCATTTTCTTTTCTTTTTTATTTCTTTTTTTTAGTTTTTAGTTTAACCGAATGATCATGTGTTTTTCTAATCTTTTGATCTTATTTTATAGTGTTGAACGACCTATGATTTCCACAATGAATTATTTTGGGATGAACTCTGATAAATGTTATACTTAATGATGATTTGAGATGTTTACAATAAATGGTATCAATGTTTGATTGCATTAAAAATGAAATTTTTACCTTTGAATATTTTTGGGTCGTTACAAGTTATTTTGGGATGAACTCTGATAAATGTTATATTTAATGATGATTTGAAATGTTTGAAATAAATGGTATCAATGTTAGATTATATTAAAATTGAAATTTTTACCCTTGATTTTTGGGTAGTTACAGAAAGTGAAGAAGTGAAGGAGCTTAATTGATACAAAAGTCGTCAATTTTTAGTAGATTATAATTGAAGACTATATTTTCGAATAAGTGTGGGGTCCCCACTAGGTGAAGATAAGAGATCTGAATGAATTTTACTGAAAGAAGAGGGTCGTGAATTGTCCTAAGCTATTGAGAAGAAACCATGCATAAATTTGGATCTTAATGACGTTCTCAATAGTCACCATGACATGGCCATCATCTCCACGACGTGACATTTGGTTTTACCACGACTGAATTCCATCAGACCTATACCCACGATGTGACATCACTAGACCACATTCTGGTGTTCTTATTTTTCACGAGCATGACGCCTTCATACTCGATACCACGACATGACGTTACTTTCCCACGTTATGGCTGAGAATCAACACACTTTTTAAAGATGGTTCTTTAGTTTATTTTGATTTGGCATATTTACATTCACACAAAAAGAGTCCAGAAGTATTGTTTCCAACCATTATTACGAGATGTCCATGCTTTACCACACAATTTTCAGAATTCGATTTCGTCACTACTATCCCAGAGGAGTTTGTTCCAGTTCCTCATTTTTATTTTTATTTCCTTTAATTGTTTAAGTATGCAATAGAGACACTGCATCAGTTAAGTGTGGGGTAGGGGGTTGAAGATGGGAATGCAAGCATACTGATAAAAAATAATGAAAATTGACTAAAATTTAAAAAGTTGTTAGAAAGATTTGAAATAATAATCTAAAATTGAACATAGTTTAAAAAAATGTTGTGTTGAGACCTAAATTGCTAGTATTGTGTGGGACATTCCGATCCGAGATTCGCTGTTTATTTGAGCCAATATATTTTTTAGTGCATTTGTGGCTTCCATTTCCTAGTGAAATCATGGAATAAAAACATGACTTTACTTACTTTGGGGGTCATAATATGTTTAGCATTGTATACCAGAAATGTATCAACGAGAGTTTACGTAATCATTGCACCTTAGACTAATATCTCTAACCAATAAGGGTTGAAGTTAATTTTCCTTACTTAAGCATATGTATTTTTTAGTTTTGAGTGGAAAAATAGTTGCAAAAGTTTGAGAGAATAAGATTCTACAAAGTTATGAAGATTAATAAATATGAAGAAAAGTTTAGATATTGAACACTCAAGAATAAGGCAATTTATCAAGTTATTATTATGTGTTGTAATTTTTCTTTCTAGGTTATTTTACCATATGTATGCTTGGGAGTTTAACCAAAAATAAAATGACGTTAAGAACGATTTCTGAAATGTATTTGGAGGGATGCATAAAATGAATGTTGTCCAAAATAAGTGAGGAAGTGTTTATATAAATTGTAAGTATTTAGGAATGTGGAAATTCTTAGGAAAAATTACACACATATATATGCATTGTGGTGTTGATGTAATGGAGAGGCTTAAAATGGATTGTCATGTGCGATATTGGTAGTTAGAGTTTTGATGTGATAATAATAAAATCAGTTTTGCTTGAGGGCAAGCAAAAGCCAAGTGTGGAGTATTTTGATATTTGCATATTTAGTCATGTATTTTGTACATATTTATAATATTTTTAGCTACAATTACGTTTATTTTAGGACACAAGGTACTTATTATGTTTGAAATCTATTTGGTAGTGGCAAAGACTTGCTCAGGATGAAAAGGAAGCAAACGAGGACCTGGAAGCAGGAAAATATAGGCTAAGTCAGAAACAAGAAAAAGAAGGCTTGAAGATAGAAGGCCATGATGTCATGATCATCCACCACAACGTGGCGAGTGGAAGATTCTCGACCAATGAGCTAACTTGGAGAATACATAATATATATGAAGACCACGACGTGGTGCCTTTCAACCACGTTGTGGTGGCCAAATATATGGAAACTATATATATCCGCTTATTAGGTCGAATGGAGAGACATACAACCGATTTTCTGAGAAAGATTACAACAAAAACCCTCTGGAAACCATGGAGAAGTTCTGGAATTGATTGAATCTCAAGAGTTGAAGAGATATAGAAGAATTCTATATAGATCTAATAGGTTTGCTAACATACTCACGTTTAGTTTTAATTGCATGGATTTTGTATGTTTTTCTGCTATTATGAGAGGCTAAAAACCTTATACTTCTGTTTAGTGAAGATTAACTTAATCCTTATGTGTTGATTTCAATTTATGGGTAATATGTGTTGATTTCACTACTGTTTGATAATTAAACCCTAACATGTTTTAGTTCTAGTTTTTATTGCTTATTAATCAAGTTCTGTGTGATAGTTAATCATTTTAATTACATTAATTTGTCACTTAACTGTTTATGATCATTAAATAATTAGAGCTAGGATTAATTATATCTTAGATAAAGTAATTAAAGCTAGTAATTGTAATTGTGTTAGAGAGCATAATTAATCTTAATTTATGTTTGGTTTCTTAATTTGATCATAGGAAAGTAACTATTATCATTCATAGTCCAATTTGTGCTCTTTATCAATTTGGTGTTTAACTTGTGCTTAGGGATGAGCATGGGATGGAACCGGTACCGACCCATACCATTCTCGATTTCCTGAAAACCAGATTTGGTCAAAATCAATCCCGAGTACCGAACCGAATTAAAAAACCCATACCGGTACCGGGAATGATACCGGTGTTCGGTACTAGTATCGGTACCGGCGGTATCAATTCCCGAATTTCATGTATTTTGAGTACCAAGTACCGTCCCATATTTTTAAATTCGGTACGATTCAGTACCGGTTCCGGTACGGTACCGGTACGGGATCAGGATTTTGGAAAAACTGTTCATCCCTACTTGTGCTTGATCATTGCATGATAATTCATAAAATGGTATGTTTAGATATTTGATCATAATAGCTAATTAACAAATTAGTAATCAATATATTTAATCCACTAGAAATCAACCATAGGAGAAGGGGAAATCGGAACTGAACAGAAGTACTATTTAATCTTGAAGTAAGTTTGTTTTTATTTGTTTGCTTAGTTGATAATTTGATAGTGATTTGAATTAAGTTATTCTGATCTTGCAAAATCAGTAAAAACTCCAATTTAAGTTTGTTTTCTTAGTTTAATTAGAAGTAGTTATATTAAATAATTAAATTTCGTTCCTTGTATTCAACACCCGACTTACCCAAGCTATTATATAATCCAACTAGGTACACCGCCTATAGGTGCATATATCAGTTAAGTTAGTTAGATTATAAATTTTAAACAAGTAGATACTTTTGTGCACATTAGAATTAAAGAGAATAAAAAAAAGAGATGAAGCAATCCATTACACAAAATCAGAGAAAGGCTTATGAGAAATAAAATATTGTTAATTTTCGATTGCTTGTCGAGATTTTGGATGAATGATCAATTAGGATTTAGGAGAGCAGTTGTAGTCACAAAACCCCTAAAGAATGCATCGTCTCATATATATACAAAGACTTAAGGTCCTATTCAAAATTGTGCTCATAAGTTCTTGCTAGCTATTACCTTGACTTGTTGAAGATTTTATAGATACTTGGTAGTAAAATACAAAGAATCGGATGTAGCTTTTACATTGAGAAATTTGAACGGGAAACCAAAACTAGGGTGAACAAAAAGATGACACATGACATACCGGATAATTGGAAGATGACACCTGACATAATTTATACTCTTTTAGAGTATCCATGATGGAGAGGTCGGTGAGAGAATTTAATGAGGTGTCGATCTTATATGAAAGAAATTTTATCATTGTTGGATGTGTCATCTTTGCATTCAATGGTTATTAAACCCTCCAATGAGAAAAAAAAAGTTCTCTAATTCTTAAATATGTATTTAAATATGTTTCATTGTACTTTATAAAGTTTAATGAATTGAATTGTATGAAATTGCAAAAATTACATGATATTCAATGGCGTTAAACTGAACTCTGATTCTATTGTTAGTTAGATTATGCAACTCTTTCATCTAGTTATATAATAGATCTAAGCTAGGTAGCTCCGCTAATTGGCTTACTTGGTGCAATAACCCATGATCTGCTTGCTTTCTGTAATGCCTCGGGCTTGTTCATCTTGTCTTTGGTTTACTTTAGCATCTTGCTACTATTAATTTGCATCTCTCTCTTGATGTTAAAAAAATGCTATGTAAAAATTGATAGAGTTATATGAAATATTCAATGCCTTTACTAAAATAATAAAAATATATAAAATTTGAAAATTTTCTCCATAAAATTTTTAGCTCTAAATTATTTAATCCATTTCCAACTAACTTATTTTAGAATCCAAAAGGTATCGACTTTAAGAAGATCATGTGAAATTATGACAAGGATTAGATGTAGAAGTCGAATAATGTAATTTTCGTGTATGGTTTTAGGCGTACCTTAAGCCGAACTCAATGGTTTACCCAACTGGCTAATTCCGGTATAAATAGTTCATGTGTTTATCCTTCCCTTCAACAACACTATCATCTACTTCAGCTTTTCGTAATCAATTCTTACCAACAAAGCACTTACACAAACGCAGCTTTCGACATGAAGAAGTCTTTTCTTTTGCTGGCTTTCCTTCTCATTTGTATCTCCGTTCAACTCGCCAATGTTCGAGCTGACGATTACGAAAAGCCAGACGATGATAAGAAGAGTCCGGCACCGGCACCCGCGCCTGAACAGGAGAAATCCTCCGACGCCGACGCAACTAACTACGACGAATTGACGCCGGATCCAGAAACTGGACGGCAACGAGCTTACTGTAAATCGAACGGGAAGTGCAACAAAAAGACACTCACTTGTCCTGCAGAATGCCCGGAGAGGAAGCCTAAGAAGAACAAGAAGCAGAAAGGATGTTTCATCCAGTGTGGTAGCAAGTGTGAAGCTACCTGCAAATGTAAGCAATCTGTCGGAAGAACTTTTTTCTTTTATTTAACAAGCATGAAATCTTTGTTACTAACGGATCTGTACATTTTGTAGGGAGACGTGCGAAATGTAATGGATATGGGTCTCTATGTTATGATCCAAGGTTCGTTGGTGGCGATGGAGTGATGTTCTACTTCCATGGAACTAAAGGACACGATTTCGCTCTTGTCTCCGACACCAACCTCCAAATCAACGCTCACTTTATCGGAAGCCGACCGAATGGCCGGAAACGTGACTACACATGGGTTCAATCTATCTCCGTCATGTTCGACACCCATACCCTCGTCCTTTCAGCCAAGAAAGTACAGCAATGGGATGATTCTGTTGATGTTCTTCTCGTGAAATGGGATGGTCAAGAAGTCAACGTCCCATTCGACGGAGATTCAGAATGGAAAACCAACACCGGAGTACGGGAAGTGGTGGTGGAGAGGACTGACGACACCAACACCGTGAGAGTGACAGTGGGTGGATTGGTGGAGATTGACATGAAGGCTGTTCCTGTGACCAAAGAAGATGACAAAGCTCATAACTACCAGCTACCATCAAATGACGCTTTCGCCCATTTCGAGACACAGTTCAAGTTCTGGAAGCTCTCAGACGACGTGGAGGGCATTTTGGGGAAAACTTACAGGCCAGGGTATGTGAGCCCAGTGAAAAGAGGGGTAGCTATGCCGTTGATGGGTGGGGAAGACAAGTATGAAACTCGATCTTTAACTTCACCTAATTGCAAGGTTTGCATGTTTCAGAAACAAGCTCCTGGTGCCGGTGATAATGGTGCTCCAGGTTTGGCCGACTTCTGATGACACAGTGAACATTTCATGTTTTGGTTGTTGATTTATGTGTTACGAGTAAAATCGTTACATGCATGCATGAAATTGTTGTATTTATCAATTTATGGTATCAATAAATATATTTATTTAATAAAATATAGATAAACCGACTGAAAACTAGAAGCTGTGCAATATTTTATCTCGTTGCTAGATTATGCTTACAGGCATACCTCTAATGGAAGTTGAATGGGTGATGAGTTGAATGAAAAAGCATTACCAAAGTTTAATGAAATTGATCATTTTTTTTCAATTAAATTGGAAACAAAATATATGTACATAATCATATTTTCATATTATATTTATATTTGATTTTTGTATTTTATTTCATCAAACCACAAATAAAATTAAACATATTTTTGGGTATTATATTATTTAATGTATAATATTTTAGCTATCATATTTTTTCAAATTAATAAATCCAATCAAGAGGCATCGATTTTTTTCTTGGATCTGAATATCATGTCGGAGGGAAGATAGATTTGGATGAATTGTGAAGAAGTTAAGATAAAATACAATTTGTAGGTATCGTGTTTTTGTTTTTTTTTATTAATGTATTTTTAGGTTTTGTGTTTTTTAGTTAATGTATTTTTAGGTATTAAATATTTTAGGATTCTTAGTTTTTAATTAATGTATTTTTTTAACTATTAAATCTTTTATTTTTAAATTTATAATTATGTTTAAAATATAATGATAATGATGTGGAAATTCATTAAACATTATAGGGTTTAATGGAATGTAGATTAGGGATGAGAATAGGTCCAAACCCGGACCGGTAGACCCGGACCCGGAAAACCCGGGAACCGGATAACGAGATTTTTTAGGACCGGAAACCGGACCGGTATATAGGAACCGGTTCCGGGTAAAGTGGATCTAGAACCGAAAAACCCGGAAATATCAAAGTGGGTCAAATGGAACCGAGTAAAGCGAGTCTAAAACCAAAAAACTCGGGGAACCGGGTAAAATGGGTCAAAGGCATGTTTTAAAATTTCACAAAATACAAAAATAAAGCTTAGAAAAAAAATTTCGCAGCTTTGATATCTCAACTTTGGGAGACTATAAGTCAATGAATATGAAACCAAAAATGACAAAATTATAGTCTAAAATCATGTACAAACTCTATACTACAGTTTGGAAAAAACTGCATGTTATTCCAACTTTAAACGAATTAGATATGCATGTTTTAAATCTATCACAAAATACAAAGAAAGCTAAAAAAAATATAAAATTTTCAGATGTCAATACCTGAAGGGCTTCTACTGGAACCGTAGATACTTGATTCACCACTTGCCGCTTCAAAATCAAGACTCTAAAAATAATTCGGAATTCAGGGTATCACACTCGGATACCCCGGAAACACCATCGCAGAACATCACGATGTCCTGCCTCAACCACCGGCCCCATACTTATGGCATCATACACGAATACCTCAAAGTATTCCCTCAGGATATCATAACTATCCTTCATTTCACACAACGCGCAACTTCAGAGTATCCCAACTCTCAAACGAAACACTGACGAATCGACAATGACTCGGAACATGATGACAACCATCCCAAACTCCCTCCTTTATTGCTCAAAACTCATGCAAGGATACATTGACCGACCCCGGGGTTGGTCGTCTCATTTCACATCTGCTCTTTCCAAACTACATATAACAGCCCATACATTGGACTTAAATTTCCCAACCGCCGAACTAACCTTACCAGCTAAACCACCTCGAAGAATTTCCATCCACCACAAGTTCCCTGACCAACGGCCACCGGCTGTGGTGACACTCATCCTTTCATGTGCACGAGCCTCATGCATAAACTTTTAACCACCAATAACGCTGGTATTCTGAATCCGTACCACATGTCTCTATATCCAGTTCTCTAACCACTCTTGAACGAACCTCTGATTCTCTCATTAGAATACCCGGTTCTCCCCCACTCAAGGTTTGAACCATCATCATTTGACGCATCAACAATCTATCCCACAGATTGTTCCCACCAGAACATTGCACCTACTCCTGGAAGGTGCTGCGCACGCTCGATGATCTCCCGACAGAGATCAAGCAACCCCAAATAACCCCAATCTCAGATAAAATTCTCAGAACTTCCCATCATGACTGTCTCTAGTCATTTAGAAACTCACACCCTCCCATCACCGGACCTCCCCAACTGTCCAGTATTAAATCTGACTCTTAGTCTAGAAATAATGAACTATCATTCTCTTCATCCTCGACCCCTCAACCACGCTCTAACACATCACTCATCATAAGAGCAGAGACTCCCCTTCCACTCTCAATACCCTTCATAGACAAAAAGAGTCGTTGCCCTGATATACTCCTCTTGATCGTTCCATGTTGCAGCTAACACATTCCCTACCATGCTCAAATAGGGTGTATCCTGGTCCTTGACCATCTCAGTCCCCACTGACAACCTGCTCAGGCTATATCATTCCCTCACGACAGACTTACTGCCAGCTACTCTGATTGAAGATCATCATCAATGTGATCCCACAGGGCTCACCCCCAACTCAGAAACTGAAATCTCAACACCTCTTACGTCTCCCTCAGGAAACAAAAATATCACTATTCGGGTCATAAGGTGACATCTCTACTATCGGCCGGCTGCCCAGCTCAGACCGTATTCTTCCATAACGCACCGTCCCTACTCAACTCTGAGTCTTGCGACTCTATTGGCATATCACCAACAATCCCTCGGAGCTAACCCAAATCTCTTCTTAAGGTATGCTCTGTTGAAACTCGTTCAACATGGCCCTCTGGCCCCATATTCTATCGCATCCGATCATAGAATAACCCAAACACGACAGGATAACAGGAAAAAAAAGCACAAACACTATCCTCTACGAAGCATGGTACTCGAACCATGACATCACCTCTCGCTCTGCTACCGATCATGGTGCCCAAACCATGACATCACCTCTCGATCTGCTACTGATCATGGTACGCGAACCATGACATCACCTCTCGATATGCTATTGATCATGGTACTCGAACCACGACATCACCTCTCGATCTGCTACTGATCATAGTACTCGAACCATAACATCACCTCTCGATTTATTACTGACCATGGTACTCGAACCATGACATCACCTCTCGATCTACTGACCATGGTACTCGAACCATAACATCACCTTCCGATCTGCTACTTAGAACCTCTGGAATACTCCCTGCATCGAGTATGGGTCCTTTGCTTTCAGTAGTACGGGCCCATACTACCTTCCACATCTACCCATACTCTCTACACGAACCATCCCAAATTCCGTAAGTAGCTGCTCAACCTTCTCATCACCAATGCTCTACTCTATCAGCATACTCATCTGACTAATTCCACTTCCTAGGCTCTTCCTAGGTTCTCACACTTCTCTGCCATCAGCTGCTGAGAAACTCCTTATGATGCCAGTCATTTACCTCCTGAATATCATCACATTCACTTGGTAGCTGACTCCCATCATCGGGACTTCCACAAAGCACGAAGCAAGCAGCATTCGGGCGTCGAATAAACACATATAACCCGCTCTAGGTGATAACTCCACTAGCTCTACTCATACTCAAAAGATATCTTTGAGCTCTGCAACTCTACCCACATCCCTCTCTACATAGGATTCCTGTTGGATACTCTTTACTTACCACATACTCGAGAGTGCATCACAGATAACAACAACTCCTAGGCTAAGGCATCACAAATCAGCCACTCTAGTCCTAAAATATGAAATACCTAGCCTATCTCTAGCATACATAATATCTCATAACATATTTCATAACTCAAAAGTAATGGTATTTTGGGAAATCACCGATCGGGCTCTGGCTGATTGTACACATTGCTCCTTCCGCTTTCTCTTAGAAACTCTTGCTCGTTTTAGAAAATCATTTATTTTGAAAATTTTCCTCATTTCCTTAGTTTGAGTCCAGATATACCCGTAGGTACATCCGAATCCCTCAAACCAAGGCTCTGATACCAACTTGTAACGACGTGAAAATTTAAAACAATTTTTCATTTTTAAAATGCATACTCTTCATAACATATCATTTAAAAATCTCTTTTATTTAATTACAAAGCACAACTCCAATAATAATCCAGGATCCTCATAACTCTTTCTCTGGTGTGTACAATCAAGCCGGTGCCGTCCTGCGATTCCGAGAGGAAAACCTGAAACACATAACACATAACACGGTAAGCACGAAGCTTAGTGAGTTCCCCAAAATACCACATAAAACACGTATTAGCCACTCGAGGCTATAACTCTATGGGCCCTCTGGTCCTAACTTTGTGGACCCTCTGGTCCTAAATCTTTGGACCTTTCGGTCATAACTCTGTATACTCTGGAACACACACACACAACATAAATCACATAGAAATAATGCAGTGCATCACATCACATAAATAGCATACAAAATACTCTGTCACATAACTCTAATTACCACTCTAGGTAAGATATAGTGAGAAGACTCACTTGGCAAGCAGAAAGCAGCTATCCTCACACTCAAATCTCGAACTCGCCACCGCCTAACACATAAGGCAAATATCTCTAATTAACACTCGAAATTTCAACTCCAATTAAACCAACGATTACTCTTTCCCTCTCTAATTGGGAAGTGGATAAAAGACCATTTTACCCCTCCATGGTCTCTATTACTTATGTTGACCAAGACCCCACAGTCAACAGAAGTCAACTCAAGTCAACAGTCCCACTTGGCCCGACTCGGCGAGTACACCTTTGTGACTCGTCGAGTTCACTCACCTTCCCGAAGTCTCTTGAAGATCTAGCTTAACTTGTCGAGCCGACCCTCACGACTCGTCGGGCTAAATCGCGATTTAGTCCAAACATGAAACCCTAGCCGACTCGTCGAGTCGACTCATTGACTCGGCGAGTCCATTCAGACTTTTCCTTATCCAGACGATTTCAACCAGATCTAACACTCTAATCTATAGATCTATCATTCCAAGGCTTAATACTTACGTAAAGTTTCGATCTTTATGCTAATGCACAGTGTTATAGCTCCAAAACACCAAAACATACTCTTCATGAAGGTTTTTGCTCAACAACCTTCATTTGGGGCACTAAAGCCAAGGCATCTAGCCTCTAAGGACCTCTCAAGGCTCAGATCTGAGGTTTCCCACCTCAGATCATGTCTCACTTGGCTCAAAGATAAAAGGAGGGGTGTTAAGCCCCAAAACTCCCAAGATCTAGAGGTCTAATCACAATTAGATGAAAAGGATGCAAGTTCATACCTTCCACAGCAGCTCCATGAGAAGATAAGCTAGATCCACAGCCTCCACCTCGTTCCTTTCTTGATTCATGCACCTTTCCTTCCACATAACTCACTAAATCACTTGATTTCATCATAAAAACTCACCCCAAGCTCCCATGGTGATTTAGGGTTTCTCACAGAGGATATGAGGCGCACCCAAGGTCATAAGTTCCTTTAAATACGCTCCAAACCCGAAACTTAGGATTTTTCTCGGACCAGTATCTACTCGGCGAGTCCCTCTTCTGACTTGTCGAGTCCACTCATTAAATCCACAGAAGGATCCCGACTCGACTCGGCGAGTTGGACCCTCAACTCATCGAGTTCCCCCTTGAAACCTAAGATTAAGCTTTACAATAATATCCATGAAACCCAGATGTTACGTTATAAATATTATTATGTCAACAGACTAGAAAGACAGTTGTGAATTATAAGCTGAAGTGCTAGAAGTTTGCAATATTTTATCTTTCTGAACTCAATGTAGGGTCATTTTTTGGAGCTAGAAAATTTTATTAAATACCTAATAAGATGATAGATAAGAAAATTAAATAGAAGAAATAATAATTTTATTAAAAACCTAACAAAAAAAAAAACCCATTAACAGTTTAATTGGATTTTAAAGTTAGCCAACCTAATTGATTTTTAATTTGTTACTAATATTATAAAACCAAAAGAAATATTGAGAAACAATAAGTAATCAAAAAAGTGTAGTTTTTACTTGGTTTGGTCACTTAAAAAATCGATTCGTTTTGGAATTTCCATATCACCAAGCAAATTGTGAGAGTAACTACATCAAAACATTTTTTTAGATTCGTTGTGAGCCAAACGATCGTCGTGAGTAGCAACACGAGGCATATCGATATTCTACCAATGGGCAATTACACACAAAACAAAACCTACAATAAGGAAAGAAGAATGGGTATGATCTAAATGCTCAATTTGATTCTCATGCACACATAAGACACAAGTGAGAGTTCAACTCAATTTATGGTTTATCGAGATTAACCATAGTTGGAAGTTTGACAACTTAAAATCCATGGAAAAATATTCACATAAACCAAGTTGTTCCATAGATTCGGAGAGTCTCCAACAACTATAGTCACATTTTTCAATCAGTTTACTTAAAGAAGAGACCAATTAATTACCCGAACCTTTAATATTTTCACCTCCATTTATATCTTTTATTTGATGAGAGAATGCTTACAATAAGTCCTTAAGGTCATTCTAATTTATCCCCCTGTTGGATCATAGATTCACAATGCAAATATGAAGGCCAAAACGATAATAGGGAGACGATCACTAACTAAAGAGTTATTATTTAGGACAAGATGAAAAACAATGAAAGATCTAAATTTGAGAGGAGATTTACCCAACCACGTGTCCTTCCAAAAAAAGGTTAATCTACCATCCCCAATTTTCTCTTGCAAAAAGAATCAAGGTCAACATATTTGTCTCTCAGTGGAACTAAAGACAGCAAAAATGCCCACCAATAAAGAAAAATCTCGACCAAGGGGAAGGCTCGAATGCAAGTGAAAATTATACCAAAAAATGTCTTTAATTACCCAAACTCATAATGCCTCAGGTTGTTAAGAAATCATCATGTTCATATTAAAGGACTATATTGTACGCATGTAGAATTAAAACTCCTAAGCGGTGTCTTTTACATGTCATCACCTTTATACATTTTATCCAACAAGCGTTTTTCGCCCAACTATAAACATCCTTCGTTAGTATCGTCAGTTGCATCCTTCGGACAACTATAAACATGAAACACAACCTTTTCTTCGTTTGCCGGAACCAAAATCCCTTCCTTCTCATAAAAATATTGTAAAATCAAACTCCAATATCGAGCACATGAAATACCATGAATAGCATTCGTGTTCTCTATACTCTTCAAGAAATTCTTCCATAATTGAGTAGAATAATCAACCTGAAGATCGTAGTATAAACCAGAAACCATCGCATAAACTTCCATCCGCCCTTTATCCAACCCAACAGTTCTTCCAGTTAGACATCGGAGAAAAATGCCGAACAAAAAATTCCAAACACTCGGAAGTCCTGACTTCTTGGAATCACTTATCTTTGTCAACTGGGGTTGATGACCCATTTCATTGAACATGTGAACAATTTGTGGGAACGTAAAAGTGACGTATGGCGGAGGATTAGGTATATCGAGAATTTGGCAGAAAAGCTTCTTTGAGAGTCTAACCTTCTTATCAGTCACAAGATTAAACATAACGGCATCCAAAGCTTTAGAATATGTAGCTGTGGATCCTGCTAGAGACAACCATGAAAGAGGAACAGAGAATGAGTTGAACATGGCTTTGGATAACACAGAACTTTGCAGAGCAACAACGAGCATCTTAAGTTCTTCAGGATAAAGAGAGATGTTTGCTTCAACTTGGTAATTGGTACCCTGAATCTTCATGATTGGCAATGAGGTTACATCATCGGTGGTGTGAGACAAAGTTGCATCATACCAGTCGACATTGTTAGAGTTTGAGAGTTGGATGTTTATCAGAGAAAATTTGAGAATATGAAAGCGTAAACTGATAATGAACCCTTGAATCCCCTTTTATATGTAACTCTGAATTTTGAAATCAAAGCGGGATAAGCATTTAATGATCTGTGACATGTCACCAAGAAACCCGCGTCATGATGATGAAAAAGTAACCATGCGTGATAAAGTAACCGTCACGTCTCCTCAAAACCCGCACATAATTCAAACAGTCCCTTCAAACAGCCTGGATTGTGTGCCCCAATAGAATAGTAACCGTCGGAACCCTTCGGATGGAGGTAAGGCTCTTTTACTTTAGGGTTTCAAAGTAAAGTCATTTGCTAGATTCTTGAAATCATCAGCCTGAGTTGGTATTACTCAGAACCTCAAGGATTTCGTGTGTGCAGTGTGTCAAAGAATAAAGATAAGAAGCAAATAAAAATTAATTTTTTTTTCGATATTCAGTGATGTCAAAAATTCAATTTGACACGAAGGCAGTTAAAACCCCAGGCAAAGATTGCTTCGTTAATTATCAAGAGAGATAATCAACAGCTTGTGTATGTTCCCGTGAATTACAATCGAATACTTGTAAAGAAGTATCGAAGGGCTTCTTCTAAAAGGCTTTTGAGGTGGTTTAATGAATTTCATTATATATCAACCTAAACATAAGGTGAGTAATTGTAACAGAAATTACTTGTTTGACCAGTGTAGTCAGTGACAAGTTTGCTTTGAAAAACTTTGAAGTAACATGGAATTTCTGATAAAACTCACAATGAAATCATATTCAAGAAGAAAATTTGTATGTTGGATCCTATTGGGTAACAAACATCGTGGGTTTCGAATGTTTGATCAAGACCACTCATAAGAAATGAATATGATTTGGAGTTTTGAACAAAGGTACAGAAAAAAATGTTTTGTTAAAGCCTAGAGCGTAGTTCCCCGTCAATTCCTTAAAGATTGATTGATTTGGGTTTCACTTCCATCACGGTCTCATGATGTCTGATCATAAACACAGATTTGTGATATATCTAGGTTTCGATTGGTTTTGATCGGAAACCTCTTGGACATATGTCTTTGTGTGTGATAGTGTAAGAATTTTGAGATTAAAAAGATTGGTATACGAAGGAACATGTACCTCTGTCATTTTGGACCAAACAGTAAACTCTTAACTCATGTGAGAAGAGTAAGGTAGCTCATTGGACTAATGCGAATGTAAGCCTAATTGGGAAGAAATCTTCGTATGAAAATTTCATTAAGGCTTTCGAACATTGAGTCAAGTTGAGGCTTTAGTCAACATGCTGCAGCATGCTTCTAGGGACAGCTTAACTAGTGCAAAGTGTGAAAAAAAAATACCTGACCCTACTACTCCAAGCATTACTCCATTAGATTTCGCTTGAAAATCTACACCAAACAACAAAAAGAAAGAAAGAAAAAACAAAAATAATTTTGTTGTTTTTGAATTTTTGAAAATAAAAAAAATCTTTTTGGTATTTTTGATTTTTCTAAAGAAAAAAAATTTGTTGCAAACATGCGAAGAAAAAAAATGACAATTATACGAATTCGAAGGATCCGAAGAGTTGACTATGAACAGTAACCTTATCCTTTGATGACGTGTCTCTGAACCATTTCTTTCGGACCATCATTTTCCTTTTTCGCATGGAACGGAATTTCCATCGAGCATTCCAAGTCCTTCCAAAATCCTCACGAATGATTTTTCATCTAAAGGTTTTGTGAAAATATCAGCTAATTGATGTGTTGTTTTCACAAAATGCACTTCAATATTTCCATCTTCCACATGATCCTTGATGAAATGATAACGAATAGCAATATGTTTAGTCTTCGAATGCTGCACAGGATTATGACAAATTCTTATGGCACTTTGAGAATCACAATACAAAGGAATCTTTTTCATATTAATTGCATAATCCCGTAATTGGATTTGAATTCAAATGATTTGTGAAGTGCATTTAGCAGCAACAACATATTCAGCTTCAGCCGTTGAAATTGAAACACATGTCTGCTTTTTCGATTGCCAGCTCACCAATTTACCATCGAGCAATTGACATCCTCCACTTGTGCTCTTTAGATCAAGATTACAACCTCCCAAGTCTGCATCTGAATATGCTTGAACAAAGAACCCAGTTTTCGAAGGATACCACAATCCTAACGAAAGAGTTCCTTTGAGATAACGAAAGATATTCTTTACAGCAGTGAGATGTGGTTCTTGTGGATTTGATTGATACCTAGCACAATTACATACAAAAAACATGATATCAGGTCTACTAGCAGTTAAATATAGTAAAGATCCAATCATGCTTCTGTATAAAGTAAGATCAACTGCAGGTTTATCTAACGAAGGAGTTAGTTTGATCCCAGTTGCCATCGGAACTCGTAATTTTTTGCTATTCGTTAATCCAAACTTCTCTAGCAGATTCTTCATATATTTTTCTTGATTAATGAAGATTCCTTCTCTACTTTGATGAATGTTTAAACCAAGAAAATTATTAATTTTTCCCATCATGCTCATTTCGAACTTACTTTTCATCAAGTCTTCGAACTCTTTAGACAAAGCAGGGTCAGTTGAGCCAAAAATAATATCATCAACATAAATTTGAACAAGCATAAGATGATTCCCAACTTTCTTACAAAATAATGTGGGATCAACTGATCCTTGTTTAAATTTAGATGGCTTCAAAAATGAAGTAAGAGTTGCATACCAGGCTCGTGGTGCTTGTTTCAAACCATAAACTGCCTTATCTAATATATAAACATAATCAGGATGTTCTTTGTTAACAAAACCTGGAGGTTGTTCCACATAAACAGTTTCTTCAAGTTCTCCATTCAGAAATGGACACTTCACATCCATTTGATAAACGTCAAAGTCTTTGTGAGCTGCATAAGCCAAAAATATACGAACCGCCTCGAGTCTTGCGACAGGGGCAAAAGTTTGTTCGTAATCAATTCCTTCTTGTTGAGAGTACCCCTTAACAACAAGTCTGGCTTTGTTTCCAACAATGTTTTCATCTTTGTCGGTTTTATTTTTGAATATCCATTTTAATCCGACAATAGAAACATCATTTGGCTTACGAATTAATCTCCAAACTTTATTTCGTTCAAATTCAGACAATTCAGATTGCATTGCAACAACCCAATATGAGTGTTCCATTACAATCTTAACTTTTTTGGTTCAATTTTATAGATAAAAACATTGAACATGCAAAATTCTTGATGAGCATTTAATACCTCATTCTTCGCACGAATTTGAGCTCTTGTTAAAACTCCCTCTTGTGGATTACCAATTATTTGCTCATTCGGATGATCTTTTGTCCATTTGTCTATTGGTGGATAAGCTGGATCAAAATCCAAAGGTGCGTCTTTGTACAATTCATCATTATCTGAGCCTGCAATTGAACAAACATCATTAACATCATGATAATTTTCATTATTTTGTAATAACTCCTCATCATCATTAGCATTTAATCTCTCCCCCTCAACATCAACATTTTCTCTCTCATTCTCCCCCTCGAAAGAATGTTCCCCCTCCATCAGAGTGTTCGAATCCAAATGCTCCCCCTCCATTGGAGCATTTTGCATACTTTCGCCTATTTCTTGATGAGATAATGTTGAACCATCAGTTAGCTTTGAAAGTTCAGAGATATGATTATCGGGAGCTTTTTCTTCAGCATTTTCAGCATGATCTGAAATTCCAAATATCAAATCATAATCAATATCCAACATTTGCATTGGTTCAGATTCATCTTGATTTTCTTTCAAAATTGGAAGATTTTGAAATTGTTGTGTAGATTGTTTGATATAATAATCATCAAATATAAGTTTAAAAGTTTCTTCCACTTTTCGTGTATGCTTGTTCAATACACGATATGCCACTGAATTATGCGAATATCCCAGGAAAATCCCTTCATCAGCTTTAGCTTGAAACTTCGAAAGGTTATCCCGGAGATTCATAATAAAGCACCTGCATCCGAAGACATGAAAGAATTTCACATTAGGTTTCCGATTATTTAGTATTTCATAAGGTGTAATTTCAAAACGCCTATGAATGAAAGATCTGTTATGAGTAAAAGACGTAGTGGACAAAACCTCAGCCTAAAGATATTGTGGTAAGTTCGCATAGGCCAACATAGTCCTTGCAGCTTCGCATAAAGATCGATTTCTTCATTCAACTACACCATTCTGCTGCGGAGTGTATGGAAAAGACAAATTATGCGAAATACCTTTTTCCACTAAAAATGAAGCAAGAACATTGTTCTTAAACTCAGTTCCATGATCACTCTTGATTTTGCAAACAAGCTTTTTCAAGGTTATTTCCATTTTCTTGATAAAGTAAATCATGAATTGTGCCAATTCGGATTTTAATCTAAGAAAATAAACCCATGTGAATCTAGAAAAATCATCAACAATAACTATACCGTTTGTTGTTGAGAGTTGAAACTGTTGAAGGACCACATAAATCAATATGTAAAAGCTCTAGTGGTTCGACAATCTTTGAATCCATTGTGATCGGATGACCTTGTTTATGTTGCTTGCCAACTTCACAAGCTGCACATAAATAATCATTATCAAATTTAAGTACAGGTAAACCTCTTACCAAATCTTGCACAAGTTTGTTGATATTTCTGAAGTTGAGATGTGAAAGTATTTGATGCCATAGCCAGCTCAGATCCGATGTAGCTTTCGAAAGAAGACATACAACAAGTTTACCCACAATTGGATTGATGTCCAAAGTAAACATGTCACCCTTCCGTTTGGATTTCAGCAAAAATTCTTTTGTGTAAACATTCGAAATAATGCTTCCTTCTTCGTTAAAAAGTACTTGATTTCCAGTGCCTATCACAAGTTGTGATATACTTATCAAGTTGTGTTGTAAACCTTCGACATAAGCAACTCGATTCACTGTGAATTGTCCATTCGTGATTTTCCCATATCCTTTGACTTGACAGTTTTGATTGTTTCCGAACTTAACCGCTCCAGCATTTTTCAAGCTTCGAAAGTCTCTAAGTTTCTCCTTCTTCCCAGTCATGTGACGAGAGCAACCACTATCAATGTACCATTTGTTATCATATTGCTCGTCATAAAGTACCTGCAATCATTGAAAGAATTTAGGTACCCAAGGATTTTTGGGTCCTTGGAAATTAGATTTCAACAAAGATTGAAAAGAATAACTTTTGACTAAATCACAAACTTTAGTTTTGAGACTATTAATAATGTCCACATCTTCATTTGTAGGGATTGAAACATAAGGTTTTGTTTGTTTCGTATGTATACTGACACCACCCTTCGCATTCTAAGTTTGTGATTGTTCGGTCTTCACTTTTGTGATAGGTTTCCATGCTTTTACCAAGATATTCGAATCCTTTGATGAAGAACTGCCATTTGAAGAAGTATTTACATACTTCTCATAAGCTTCGTTGATTTGATCTTTTGAATATTTACTTGATTGATAAATTTTTCCTCTTCCTTCGAGCCAGTGATCAATATTCTTTCGTGAAGTTATCCCTTTTTCATGCGAAGCATTCAATATTTGTTTCTTCGTATGATTAGGAAAATTTGGCTTTTGAGGAACAAAATCAATTTTTGGTTTTGAAACAAAGGATTCAGCATAGGAAGTATCAACTATTGATTTAAACTGTTGTCGTTGAGAAAAAAAACTTTGGTGAATTAGAATTCAATGAATTATCTGAAATTTTCCTTGAAATGTTAGGTTTTGATACTTTGGAAAACTTTGGTGTTGTTTTTACTTCAAACCTAGAATGAGTTTTTGGACGATAAATTTGTTCTCTGTTTGAAAAAGATGAATTTTTCACTTTGAAAATATGTTTTGGTGATTTTGATTCAGACACATTTTTGCTTGGATGAGCAAGATTTTTCTTTTTGTCTGAATAATTTTCTGAATTCACAGACTTAACTGGTTTCAACAATTCAGTTGACGTTTTTCGAGACTTGATTGTTTGCCAAAATATTTTCTTTCTTGCTTGTCTTTTTGAAACATTATTTTCTTTCGAAAATCGTTCAATTTGTTCTTTGAATTCTTTTGAATTTAATTTGACCCCACTTTTTGTTTCCTCAAAAATTGGTTTGTTGACTTCTTTCTCAAGTTTTGATTTTTCAACCCATTTTCTCTGAGATTTTTGTCTTTGAAAAACATATGAATTCTTCGTTAGGTTGTTTTCAACGGTGCTTTGATTTGCGAAGAACCCTTCATCTGATGTTTTCAAATTGTCTTGTTCCACCAATTTCTTGGATTCTGGTTTGACATTTTCAACATTTCCAGTTGTTACGAACACTTGGTTTGGAAACACAACATCATCTGTACACTTGAAAATTGGATACCCCACAGTATTTGTTTCAAGCTAATGAGCACCTTGTTCTTTTAACACTTTTTCATACATTTGTGTATCACCATACACCTGGTCAACTACAATTCGAGGAATTTCTTCATCCATTGAAAATACCTTTTCCTTCGAAAGTTTCTCATCTTTTTCATCATCACTATCATCTGTTTGACTGTCTGTGATTTCCACGAAGTCCAAATCACAAACTTTCGAAGTTGAGGGTTGAGTAGTATCATTCTTAACCAACAAATCATTAAATTTTTCTTTCCCTTTAGATGAAGATGCAACATTAATAATAGACAACTGAGAACAATCAACATCCTGAAGATCACTAATTTCACTAATATTGTCAGAATTATCTTCAATATCAACAAAATTAGATTGAGCATCAGATGTTGAAGTTTCAGTCTTTTTCAAAATGTGAATTTGTTCAGACTTAGTCAAAGTATCATTAACAATTTCAACTAATTCAGTAGCATCAAGGCATTCATCTACTTTGACTATTCCATATCTATATCTATCATTAGGAACTTTGTCAAATTCAGCTATTTCTTTCTCATAATCATACGAAATATTATCTACCTTAGCTCTTTCGTAAACTAAAAAAGGCAATAACTTTCTATGTTGTTCTCCACTTATCTCACAAGAATGATGTAACTCTGTTAATTTCTCATACAATTTCTTAGCTGAATTACAGTAAATGTTTCTTTGTGCTAACAACAATTTTATTTCACTTGACAAATTATCCCTATCAACCATATGTTTGTAATCTGAAGTTCTAAACAATCTACTTTCGTGTTTTTCAAATCTAGCTTCTTCTCTGTCTCTAACAACTGCATAGAAAGCTTCTTAGTCTCATTGCTAGCAGACACCACGATTGAATCAAAATAAGTAATAGTTTCATCAAAACATATCAATTCAGAATTATAAGCATGTACTGGAATATTAAAAGATTCAAGAATGTTACGTACCTTTGTTGTCATTGGAGATTTGTCTGCAGCCTTTGATACGAAGCATCTTCCTTTCACTTTGTATGCTTCTTCAATAGATTCCTCCTCCATTTTTGCAAACATTGCTCCATGTGTTGGATTTCACATCTCCTCATTATCTGATCTAGATGACCAGACCTGATAAGTTTCATCATCATCTTGTTCTCCCATGGCAACCAATGACAAGTTTTTCGCCTTCACACGAACTTCTTCCAATCTTTCAGCATAATAAGCTTCATCTTTTACCTTATTCTTCTTTTCATCTATCTTCCTTAACATGCAATCATTGGCTAAATGATTGGCACCATTATAGTAGTGACAGTCTACTCCAGTATCTGCCTTCAACTTCTTCTCAATCTTTCCCTCAACAGACTTCGCATCCTTCTTCTCTTCCTTCTTCTTCTCATCACTTGCAGATTTATTCACAAAACTTCCTTTTATCTCAGTTGACTTAATCTTCGAATTGAATGGCTTTTTGAAGAACTTTTTGACACGAATGTTTGAATAAAATGCTATTGCTTCATCATCAGAGTTAATGATGAATACCTCTTCTCCATCAGAATCACTTTTCTCATGAACTTCTTTCTCAGTCATTTTTGAAACCAAAGCCAGTGGACCTCATAAACTAGCCTTCTTTTCTTCATCAATTTTATTCACTTCATTTTCGTGTGATTTTAACTGATTGTACACGTCATTTAAAGTTGACGTATCAAAGCTCTGTTGATTTTTGACCATCATGCTTACATTTCGCCACTCCTTTCACAGACCCATAACAAAGATAAGATTGAACTCCATGACTGATCTGGTGATTCCATATCGGTTGCATCGATAAATCAATTCGTTCAGATGATCGTAATATGCCTCAATAGTTTCACTTTCTTTCTATTTGAAGTCTTTCAATTCAACCAAACATTGTTTCACATAATTAACTCTTGTCTTCTCACTTCCTTGAAATTTCTCCTTTAGATTATTCCAGATTTCCTTTGCAGTTTTACAACTCCTCACATAGTTGTAAACAACTTGTAACACCCCGTTTATAAAATAAATAAATAAATGTATAGAAGCCCTAAAATAAATAATAATTAAGCGAGGTGATGGTTTTGAGGAGTTAAAAGTCATAATTACAGAAGTCAGGGTGGGTTTTGTAATTAATGGACTTAAATTGAAAAGATTTGAAGGCTTAAAGGTTTATTGGTGATTTATGGATCTGTTATGAAAGAAATTTATGGGTTCAGGGTTTAAAAGGTAAGTTTTGGATGCAATCTGTAAAGATTTCTGTGGGCAGGGTCTATTTCGTATGTTTTGGACTTTGATTGAAAACAAATTAGGGTGGAGGGGCTGAAGTTGAATAATCCGACCATATGTTTGATATAAGATACGGGATATACCCGTATCCCTTCCCCACGTCATTTCCTTCAACCCTAAAACTCAGAGACCATTTCTTTGCTCCAGCCGCCATCACCATGCAATTTTCCTTCAGCCGCCATTGATGAAGAAGTGCTCGCCATCACCTGCTTGGTTGAGTCCAGCCGCCGCAGCATCTTAGCCCACCGATGTCGCCGACCCAAGACAATTGTCGACATTTCAGCCGAATTAGGACCGTCGAAGACCGAGAACGGAGTGTTGCCGCCGCATCCGCCAATCCCAGCAACGACGGTGGCCCTTGTGCCGTCAGTGAAGACGAACGAACACTCTCCTTCGTAGTTGTGCTGCTGATTCCTCCTCATCCTTCATTTCAGTGCTACACCTTAGTCATGTCCCGCCTTCCGCCGCCGTCACGTTGATTGTTGCCTCCGACCAACGCCTGTCGCTGAGATGGTGGTTTTCGGTTGCGCCACTGTTTCAGAATGGTGCATTTCGTGAGTTGTGGGTGTCTTTTAGTGTGTATGTGCGTTGTTCGAGTGGGGATCAAGAGGACTGCTGCCACCACCGTGAGGTGGTGGCTGTTATCACGAAATCTGCCGCTGTGCTGCCTTTTTACTGTTGTTGCCGCCACCGTGAACCACCAAGGGAGGGTGGCTGGACCTTTGTGCAAATAGAAATCTTGTGTGTGTGTGTTAGTTAGTTAGTTAGTGTGTGTGTGTGTATAAAGCATTGTAATTGTAATTTCCAAAAGATTAATGAAAAGATATGGAAAACCACCACCTTAGGGTGGTGGCCGCCGCCGTGTGCCGCCATTTACCACCACTACCCGAGGTGGTAGTGGGTGGTGCCCCACAAGCAAAACCCTAATGGGCTTAGAGGTTAATTTTGGGCCTATTGGGCCACGTTTGGGTGAGGAACCCTAATTAGGGTTTAGAAAACCCTAATTGTGAGTAATTGGGCCTTAGACGTATTGGGCCCATTTGTGGGCCATTGGGATTGGATTGTGAATTAAGCCTAAACTATTCCAGGCCATTTATCTAGTAGAGTAAAGGACTTAATGGACTAAGTCCTTAATGAGCTAATTGAGAGAATCCTAATATTTGAGAAATTATCAGGACACACACGAGAATTATTTAATAAGTAAATATTAAATAATAATCATTGGCAGAAATTAATCTATGCAATAATGGACTTAATGGATTAAGTCCCTAGTGTGTTAAGTCCTTAGTGGGTTAAGTAAGAAACACTTAACCCTAGTTATCATTTGATGTGAAACCCTAATTTCACTTGGGGTTTGTGTTGGGCCATCCAAGAATAATCAAATGGACTAGAGTAATTAGTTGGGCTTTAGGGTGAGGCCCATATGAAGGATTGGGCCCAATTTGGAAAATTGGGCCATATGTTGGGCTTTGATCCCTAGTTGACTTTGGGCCTATGGATTGGGCCTTGGGCTTGGGTAAGCCAAGATAGGGGTAATGTAGTAATTATCCAAAGCATGTATTTTTAGTTATGTGTTAGAATCCAATTATTAATTGGGTGTTATTTGGTGTTGACAGTTCGGGAATCTGTCAGCCAGCAGCTGGGGTGGAGTCTGCGGGACTTCAGCAGTGTGGGATTGTGTCTACGGGACTTCAGCAGTATGAGGTGAGTTTCCTTCCAATAGGAACGGGTCTACGGCCACAATGCCAGCCCGTTTAGTTAGCAGTAGTTCCGGACTTCAGTCTGATGCAGTAGTTCAGTATGCTTGGTGTCTTTGAGATACAGACATGGTATGAGTTATGTGTTCCGGACTATGGTCCGATGCAGTATGCAGTATGTGTGTTTATATTATATGATATGATTATGTTATGCTATGTTCAGTTAGATCTGGACCTCGGTCCGATGCAGTAGTTAGAGTGCTTGATGTCTTTGTGATTAAAGAATGTTTTGTGTTATGTGTTCCGGACTCTGTTCCGATTCAGTATGCAGTATATGTATTCATGCTAGTTGATATGTTTATGCTATGCTATGATCAGTCAGTTCCGGACCTCGGTCCGATGCAGGGGACAAGGTCCCAGTAAGTTCGGGCTTCGGCCCGATGCTGTTTCTGGACTTCGGTCCGATGCAGGGGACATGGTCCCAGTTAGTCCGGGCTTCAGCCAGATACAGTTTCCAGACATCGGTCCGATGCAGGGGACATGGTCCCACTTAGTCCGGGCTTCGACCCGATGCAGTTTCCGGACTTTGGTCCAATGCAGTGGGCAAGGCCCAGTATGTGTTTACATGTTATTGTATGGTATGTGGTAGTTTGGGGGAGCTCACTAAGCTTTGTGCTTACGGTTTTCAGTTTTGGTTTCAGGTACTGAGTTTTCAAAAGAGGAGCTCAGGAAGATTGCAGTGCACACACCATTTATTCAGCCTGGGATGTTTATACTCTGATATATCTGGCAGTTGTTAAGATATTTTGAGATACATAGATTATGACTTTTACATGAGGTTTATCGACTGTGGTTTTTATTATTAAATTAAACGAAATTTTCAGACTGTGTTTTTGGGACGTTTCAAGTTGGTATCACAGCCTTGGTTTGAGGGATTCGGGCACACTTTCGGGTGTCTGAACTCAAACTAAGGAAGTGGTATAAAGTTTTCAAGAGAAAAACCATGGTTACAAAAGAATTTTGAGAAAAGAAAACAATTTTAGAAAAAAATATAAAGGAAAGAGTTTTAGAAAAGCAAAAAAATTTTTTAGAAAGAAAAGAACTTTGAAAAGAGAAAAAGGGTGTGGTGCATGCAATCAGCCGAGCTCAAGTAAGTACTCCCAAATTACCCATACAAGGTTATGTTATGAATATTAGTTTCAGTTTTAGTAGAACAACATGCTATAATAGGGCTATGGATCTAGGAAGGATGGCTTATGTGCCTATTATATGTGTATCAGCTTTATGAGAATTGCATGCCAGTTAGGGTTGAGGATCTAGGGAGGATGCCTTATGTGCCTGTTATATGTGTACAAGCTTATTGAGAGATGCATGCTAGTACAGATTAGCCAGTATGATAGCCAGAGTAGTATATGCTTTAGTATGTGTACTCAACGCCCGGATGCTGCTTGCTTTGGGCTCCTAGGAGTTTTTGTTGTCTTTCACTAACTAGTAAACTAATATGATAAGTTACATATTTCAAGGACTAAATAATTTCAGAAGGTTAGGTCTAGCCCTATTTCGTAGCTCTTGTCTGAGTCCAACCGTTGTAGGGTAGGGTCTCTCATTATTATCTAGTCTGAGTAATATGTAATAGTATTCGCGAGCTAGTTAGGGGTAGAAAGCAGGAACTTCTTATGCAGCTGATGGCGGGGAGTGAGTTGGTGGAGTCAGATATTTCCCTAGGGCAAGCCTAGGATGAGAGTAGCAGAGATCAGTAGCAGTAGAAGTGACTTGGTGGAGTCGAGGCAGTTCTTGAGGAAAGTACGGATAGATGTGGAAGGTAGTATGGGCCCGTACTACTGAAAGCAGAGGATCCGTACTCGAATCAAGGAAGGCTGAGATGAATCTAGGGAACTTGTAGTGTGTGAGATACCTCAAGTTTGGATGAGTATTGTGATGTTAGTGATGACATGTTTCCGAGTATAGTGACGCTACGTGGTAGACCAGATGGTAGTTTTGGTGTCGACAGGGGATCAGGCTCGGACTCTGGAGCCGGGCAGATGGATGATTAGATGAGAGAGTTCATTTCATCTGAGAATTTTGTGCAGTATCACTGACCAGACTCCTGTGATCCTCAATGTGATCAAGGAGGGCATTATAGAGATTTGTGATGAGAGGCCGAGTGCATTCTGCACTGAGATAGCAGTCATGATAGAGACCCGTACGTTGATGTTTCGGGAATTCAGAGTTTGTGAGGCTTCAGATTGTCATGGGGGTTAGGGACCCCATTGTTAGCAGTAGATGGTTGGCATATGTCACCAACGCTTTGCGTACCAGACATTGTCTCGAAAGGAGACAAGATCTGACTTACTTCCTGTCTCCTGAGGGATAGAGCACGAGATTGATACGAAGAGGTTGGTAGTGAGTTGAGGGATGATGTGGTTGATGCTATGTCATGGGATGACTTCCAGACCAGATTATGAGCAGTGTGTGCCCAGGCGATTGAGGCGCAACAGTTGGCGCAAGAGTTGTTAGATCTCCACCAGAAGGCTGAGACTGTTGCAGAGATCACTGCCAAGTCTCGGGAAAGAGCTTATATGGTACCATAGTATGCAATAGATGAGGAAATGAAGAAGGTAAGTTATCAGAACATACTTTAGAATGATAGCAGGGAGATTGTGAGTATCTCGGGGTGAAAGACCCTGAATGATATGACTTCCATAGCTCGAGAGCGGGATATGGACTTGGAGCACATTGGTAAGAGGGAACCAAATCAGTTGCTTATAGTGAGGGGTCTCGGGAGGAGACTGTAGATTTCAGATTACCTTTCGAGAGACCAGCAGGATCAGATTTGGTGCAGCACTTGCAGGAAACTGCACAAGGGAGCCTTTCGTTCCAGAGGTTTGAGTAAGTGTAACCCTGAGTTATCCTCAGTTTGTGTCTGAATTGTATTTTTATGAGATGTCATATGCCAATTGCATAACGAGATGCATTGGCGAATAGTGATAGACCAATTCCCCAGATTACGGGATTGGGGAGAGTACAACGTCATCTTGGTTTATTCCAAGACTGAGGAGCAACACGAGAAACACCTGAGGGAGGTGCTAGAGACTTTGAGGAGGAAGAAAATTTTTGCAAGGTTCTTTAATCGTGAGTTCTGGTTGCGCGGGGTGCAATTTCTTGGGCACCTTGTCAATCAGAAGGGTATTCTAGTCGATCCGGCTAAGTTAGAGGCCGTGATGTTGTGGGAGATTCCGAGGTCTCCAATTGAGGTTCGGAGCTTCCTAGGTTTAGCGGGTTATGACCGGAGATTTATCCAGATTTTTAGTAGTTGTGTGATTTTTTGGATTAACTAGTGTTGAAAACACTAGCAATGTTAAGTGTGGTTTCTAGCAGATTGGTCATGGGTGGTGAGAAGGATTGGGAATTCTTCCAGTTTTATGTGTTGTAAGGCATTAGCTGAATCAAAGTGGGGGAGAATCGCCCAAGGATTCAGAAGCGGGAGCAGATTTGAGACTAGGATAAGTTTTACATCCTTGTCTGAAAGGAAGACAGTCCATGTGGTTGTATGGTTCAGGGAGAGTGTGATATGGAAGTTCGGAAAAACTTGCCAATACGGAGATCGCGTTCCCGTAATGTTTGCTAGTAGGCCTTAGGGAATCAGGTTTGGGATTCCGGTCAGGACATGAGTTTAGCTGAGTGTTGTAAGTCTGCGGGTATAGCCGTAGCATTCACTAGCAGTCAGATAGTATCAAAGTGTTGTAAGTCTACGGGTATAGCCGTAGCATTCACTAGCAGTCAGATAGTATCGGAGTGTTGTAAGTCTGCGGGTGTAGCCGTAGCATTCACTAGCAGCTAGATAGTATTAGAGTGTTGTAAGTCTTCGGGTGTAGCCGTAGCATTCACAAGATTAGCAGATAGTACTAGAGTGATGTGAGTATGTGGGTGTAGCCGCAGCCTTCACTAGGTTGATAGATAACGTGAGTGCGTTGTTAGGACGCGGAAAGAACAGTAGTACCCACCAGTTCGGGTGTAGCAGTGAGGAAATGGAAATCCAAGGATTGGATTTCGGAATTTCCCAGACGGATTAGACCTGGTTAAGCCAGTGATAAGATTGTAGAAGCGCCACTACAGAGAAGAGAGCAAGGAAGCAGTGGACTGCTTAAGGTCATTTATGACATAAGGCTACGAATGGTCATGTAGCAATCACCATTAGCTTTGGGTTTGGTGACGTCAGGATTTGAGGCATGGAATCGATCAGTTAGATCAGAAGGCCGTTAGGGCCACAGTAACAAGATAACTAATAGTTGTTAGTTTCAGAGAAGGATTTCGTTCAAAAGTTGTGTGAGGCGACTAAGTAGGGAGTCCTAGGGGCTCCGCAGTGGGGCTGGAACCCGATATTTCAGATGATTGGCGGAAAACTGGGACCAGGTAGGTCTCGGTAGATGTTAGGAAGCAGCCATGTGGCAGTATATAGTTTCAGGCAGTTCAGTGTTTCGGGTAGTTCAGTGTTTCAGACAGTTAGAGTTTCAGGCATTTCAGTGTTTTCAGGCAGATCAGGGATTCAGAAAATTTTGGGTCTCCATCAGGGATGGTATTTGAGGATCTCATGTATGATAAGCATAAGAGATTGCTGAGTAATTCAGTATGAGTGGTCTGCTAGGGATTCAGATCATCTAGAGATAGCAAACGTCAGACAGAGTACATGAGAGCTTGTTGCGAGGGATTAGTTCGCCTGCAGATGTTAGGGCTTTGTGATGATTGGTCACAGCTACCCTGAGAAGGTTAGGGTGCGCCTAGGATGGTGACAATGTTACTTGAGTGGTTAGCGTGTAAGGTATGATAAGGATTGATTTTGAGGACGAAATCTAATTTAAGTGGGGGAGAGTTGTAACACCCCGTTTATAAAATAAATAAATAAATGTATAGAAGCCCTAAAATGAATAATAATTGAGCGAGGTGATAGTTTTGAGGAGTTAAAAGTCATAATTACAGAAGTCAGGGTGCGTTTGGTAATTAATGAACTTAAATTGAAAAGATTTGAAGGCTTAAGGGTTTATTGGTGATTTATGGATCTGTTATGAAAGAAATTTATGGGTTCAGGGATTAAATGGTAAGTTTTGGATGCAATCTGTAAAGATTTCTATGGGCAGGGTCTATTTGGTATGTTTTGGACTTTGATTGAAAACAAATTAGGGTGGAGGGGCTGAAGCTGAATAATCCGACCATATGTTTGAAATAAGATACGGGATATACCCGTATCCCTTCCCCACGTCATTTCCTTCAACCCTAAAACTAAGAGACCATTACTTTGCTCCAGCCGCCATCACCATGCGATTTTCCTTCAGCCGCCATTGATGAAGAAGTGCTCGCCGTCACCTGCTTGGTTGAGTCCGCCGCCGCAGCATCATAGCCCACCGATGTCGCCGACCCAAGACAATTGTCGACATTTCAGCCGAATTAGGACCGTCGAAGACCGAGAACGGAGTGCTGCCGCCGCATCCGCCAATCCCAGCGACGACGGTGGCCCTTGTGCCGTCAGTGAAGACGAACGGACACTCTCCTTTGTAGTTGCGTTGTTGATTCCTCCTCATCCTTCATTTCAGCGCTAGACCTTAATCATGTCCCGCCGTCCGCCGCCGTCACGTCGATTGTTGCCTCCGACCAGCGCCTGTCGCTGAGATGGTGGTTTTCGGTTGCGCCACTGTTTCAGAATGGTGCATTTCGTGAGTTGTGGGTGTCTTTCAGTGTGTATGTGCGTTGTTCGAGTGGGGATCAAGAGGACTGCTGCCACCACCGTGAGGTGGTGGCTGTTATCGCGAAAGTCGCCGCGGTGCTGCCTTTTTAGTGTTGCTGCCGCCACCGTGAGCCACCAAGGGAGGGTGGCTGGACCTTTGTGCAAATAGAAATCTTGTGTGTGTGTGTGTGTGTTAGTTAGTTAGTTAGTTAGTTAGTGTGTGTGTGTGTGTGTATAAAGCATTGTAATTGTAATTTCCAAAAGATTAATGAAAAGATATGGAAAACCACCACCTTAGGGTGGTGGCCGCCGCCGTGTGCCGCCATTTACCACCACTACCCGAGGTAGTAGTGGGTGGTGCCCCACAAGCAAAACCCTAATGGGCTTAGAGGTTAATTTTGGGCCTATTGGGCAACGTTTGGGTGAGGAACCCTAATTAGGGTTTATAAAACCCTAATTGTGAGTAATTGGGCCTTAGACTTATTGGGCCCACTTGTGGGCCATTGGGATTGGATTGTGAATTAAGCCAAAACTATTCCAAGCCATTTATCTAGTAGAGTAAAGGACTTAATGGACTAAGTCCTTAATGGGCTAATTGAGAGAATCCTAATATTTGAGAAATTATCAGGACACACACGAGAATTATTTAATAAGTGAATATTAAATAATAATCATTGGCAGAAATTAATGTAAGCAATAATGGACTTAATGGATTAAGTCCTTAATGGATTATGTCCCTAGTGTGTTAAGTCCTTAGTAGGTTAAGTAAGAAACACTTAACCCTAGTTATCATTTGATGTGAAACCCTAATTTCACTTGGGCTTTATGTTGGGCCATCCGAGAATAATCAAATGGACTAGAGTAATTAGTTGGGCTTTAGGGTGAGGCCCATATGAAGGATTGGGCCCAATTTGGAAAATTGGGCCATAGATGGGCCATATGTTGGGCTTTGATCCCTAGTTGACTTTGGGCCTATGGATTGGGCCTTGGGCTTGGGTAAGCCAAGCTAGGGGTAATGTAGTAATTATCCAAAGCATGTATTTTTAGTTATGTGTTAGAACCCAATTATTAATTGGGTGTTATTTGGTGTTGACAGTTCGGGAATCTGTCAGCCAGCAGCTGGGGTGGAGTCTGCGGAACTTCAGCAGTGTGGGATTGTGTCTACGGGACTTCAGCAGTGTGAGGTGTGTTTCCTTCCAGTAGGAACGGGTCTACGACCACAATGCCGGCCCATTTAGTTAGCAGTAGTACCGGACTTCAGTCTGATGCAGTAGTTCAGTATGCTTGGTGTCTTTGAGATACAGACATGGTATGAGTTATGTGTTCCGGACTATCGTCCGATGCAGTATGCAGTATGTGTGTTTATATTATATGATATGATTATGTTATGCTATGTTCAGTTAGATCCGGAGCTCGGTCCGATGCAGTAGTTAGAGTGCTTGATGTCTTTGTGATTCAAGCATGTTTTGTGTTATATGTTCCGGACTCTGTTCCGATGCAGTATGCAGTATATGTATTCATGCTAGTTGATATGTTTATGCTATGTTATGATCAGTCGGTTCCAGACCTCAGTCCGATGCAGGGGACAAGGTCCCAGTTAGTCCGGGCTTCGGCCCGATGCAGTTTCCGGACTTCGGTCTGATGCAGGGGACATGGTCCCAGTTAGTCCGGGCTTCGGCCCGATGCAGTTTCTGGACTTCGGTCCGATGCAGGGGACATGGTCCCAGTTAGTCCGGGCTTCGACCCGATGCAGTTTCCGGACTTTGGTCTGATGCAGTGGGCAAGAACCAGTATGT
Source organism: Lactuca sativa (assembly GCF_002870075.4). Taxonomy (NCBI): domain Eukaryota; kingdom Viridiplantae; phylum Streptophyta; class Magnoliopsida; order Asterales; family Asteraceae; genus Lactuca; species Lactuca sativa. Next base: position 65,496,059 of record NC_056628.2, read on the forward strand.
GTTTACATGTTATTGTATGATATGTGGTAGTCTGGGGGAGCTCACTAAGCTTTGTGCTTACGGTTTTCAGTTTTGGTTTCAGGTACTCAGTTTTCAAAAGAGGAGCTTGGGAAGATTGCAGTGCACACACCATTTGTTCAGCCTGGGATGTTTATACTCTGATATATCTGGCAGTTGTTAAGATATTTTGAGATACATAGCTTATGATTTTTACATGAGCTTTATCGACTATTGTTTTTATTATTAAATTAAACGAAATTTTCAGACTGTGTTTTTGGGATGTTTCACAACTGGAGGCAAAACTCCTCGCAGCTCTCTCATACATCTCTTCTCCAGCTTTTTCATACGTTCAGTTTGATTCTCTACTCCAGAACTTGTAGAAGATACTCCAAGTGATTGAACATTCGATAGAGGATTGAGATTACCAGAAATACAAGTCCACTGTTCTTCATCTAAACCATTGAGATAATCCTCCATATGATCAGCCCATTGATCGTAATACTCAGGGATTAGCATTGGAATTTTTGTAGAAGATCCTAACAAATGAGAGAATGAAGTCATGGAATTAAGATTGAATGACCCCATTGTTGTACGGAAGAAAAACTTTGAGAATTTAGAAGAAAACTTGAGATTTGTAACAACAAACTAGTTGATTCAAATTGAAACAACTAGGAGAACACTCGATTCAACAATTCAAGTGCAGAATCGAATCACAGACTTAGATCCAATGAACTTTTCACTTTTCAAAAAGTGCAAAAACTTTTAAACCAAAAAAAAAAATTGATTTTAAAAACTTTTAAAAGGATGAAAATCAGATTAGAGATATGATTCCTGCTCTGATACCAAATGATGAATTTAAGAATCGAGTTTGAATGTAAATCAGAGTTTGAAATCAGAAATGTAAGTAAGATTGAACACCGATGTAAATAAGATCTTGATTCAGCTCAATATTACGCTTTAGGTTTACAGAGTGCAAAAGTAGACAAGACTGTAAAACCTTATCTAACTCTAGTAAAGACTCCTATTTATAGGAGAATAAAAGCGTACAAAAAATATACTAAGGACTAGACATCTAAGCTTCGAATAATATGCCTTAGTAAAATAGATAACAGAACATACGAAGAGTACATATAAGACTTTGACTCTTTACAACCAAACAACCCTTATAGTTTTTCGCCAAGATCTCCTCTTATAAAAAGATATATATTCAACGGACTCTAAACACATTTTAAAGTTTCATGGAATCAAAAAGTAGACTTAAAATAAGTGGAAATACCCATAACATCCAATTTAAGACATGTTAGTCTGCCTCCCACACCGACAAAGATTTCACTCTTGAATTAGAAAGTTTAGTCATAAACTTATTTGTAACATTTTTTCAACAATCCGTTTAACGACCCAAATTTTCTAACATCAAATCTAAGGGATATATCAGAGTTTTACCTAAAAAATATGGAATTCTATACACATTAAAACACTTTAGATCCCCGTAGAAATCACGGGTTCACAATAAAAATCTACTACATAAAAGAAACAATAAGGAATACAACTAAATATTCTACTACATAAAAGAAACAACAAGGAATACAACTAACTATTATAGTATAAGTCCTTGTGCTTCTGTCTTCTCTTCTGGTACGACGGCTGCTACTACATGAACCTGCAAAACATAAATCTCTACTACATCATACAAACATGTCTGTGAGTTATTCTTTATATCTTTTTTTATCTTTCTATTCCTTCTCTTTCTCATACTCTATCATATAGCTCTTTCTTTAATAGCATGCATTGCTATCATTTCTCTTCTTATCTATCTCTTATCCTCTCTTCTCATCTTGTTTTCTCTTACTCTTTCGCAGCATCTTCTCAGACTCATCTCATGTTCTGCACATACCCTATTGCTTTCTCATTTTCTTACTTGGTCTCTTTTCTACTATGTCTCTTATCTACTTTGTCTTTTCTCTACCTTGTCTCCTATCTACTCCATCTCTTCTCTACTTTATCTCTTGTCTACTCTTACTCTTTTCTTCACCATATCTACTACCTTTAGCATGTTTGTCGCATGATCTACTTACTCTTCTCCTCTCTATTCTTATCTCTAATGCCTCAACATTCTATTCTCGGTTAGAATCAACGGTCCCATCTCATACCATACTCTAAGGGAACAACATCCCACTATTATTAACGATCATGCTCATCCGAACTTACTCCTTTCTCTTATGATCCCTCATGGATCCTTAATCTTTCTTATTTTCTTGAATACCTCACGGATTCATTACTCTTAATCCCTATTGGATTATATCTAAGTTCTTACAAGGAACTCTCTTATATTGTACCTTGCAAGGAACCTTTCTCTGTATTCTCTAACCATACATAATTTGGATTCCCATGGTAACCATCTATCTACATCTCATCACCTCTTTCCCTGCAGGGACATAATCTCATTCCCCATGGAATCATACTCTTGTCGCCATAGGAAGCGTACTCTTGTTCCGGAAGGAACCATACTTTTCTTCGCATAGGAACCATACTTTTGTTCTAGAAGGAACCATATTGTTGTCCCTAAAGGAACCATACTCTTGTACCTAAAGGAACCATAATATTGTCCCCGTAGGAACTATCTTTCTCAACATCTCTATATTTGTTATATGACTCATCATTCACATGTGTCCCATGGACAATTTATCTTGTTATCTCAACAAGAGATCTTCTACTACTAATCTAGTACTTAACTCATTAAGTACTTAATCTTTATCCATGTCTAGTAACATATAGTTATCCTATGTAATACCATAAATAGCTAGACATAGATACTTACTCTTATGATTATATTGCAAATAATCATATTCTTAGTCTTTCTTCTATCTCTTAGGTATTTAGCAAATACCTTTTTTCTCTAATCTTACATACCTCTAGATATAAATACATACACTACTACATGTATCTAACCTATACCTCATGCATAATCTTAGTATGTATAAATGCTCTGATACATGTTTTTACACATATATTCTTAATCCATCTTCATCTCATTACTTGGGGACATTCACTTAGAGCCCCAAGATTCAACACATACACACATAGATAAAGTGAGTTATTACTCTCACTCTCTCTCTTTCTTTCTCTCACACACATAAAGATACACACACACACTCTCTCTTTCCCTCCCCCTCTCTCTCTATATATAATCTAATATAATATAATGAGAGAGAGAGAGAGTGTGTGTGTGCGCGTGTATGTGTGTGTGTATGAGAGAGAGAGAGAAAGAAAGAGTGGGAGTGAGAGTAATAACTCACCTTATCAGTTAGTGAAGACTAATTGTCCCATTTTCCTATACTCTGCTATTGATGCATTTTAGATCCGTTTTCTTTTCACTTTGGCCTAATCATACACGTACATAAGCATCTTAATACATGTCTTAGCCTATTAAGAGATTTTAACTATTAAATCTAAATAACCACTTAATGGATCAAAGCTCTATCTTTTCATTCCTTAACACTTAATATACTCTAACCATTAAAATAAGCATTCTATAATGTCTAGTTAATTATAATCTAACATCTAATGCATCGATTAACATAATCACTAGTTAGGGTTTCAAACCCTAACTTCTCTTACATAGATTTTGCTCTGGAAATCACATACAAAGATTGTTTAAGGCTTCTAAACACCTTTAATAACACTAATAACAAGCTTTCTTAATATAATCTAACATAACTAGCTCAAATCATCAAAACCACTATCTAGCCCTAACTAGCTTGAAAATGGTTAAATTGTTTACCTCTTGAGCATTACACGTTCAATCCAAGCCATAAACATGCTTGATAGCCTCTTGAACGAATCCCATCCTTAAAAGCGTCGGAGCTCAGCTCCTATGGGCTTAGGGTGTTAAAATGACGAGAATGAAGGACTTAACAACCTTTAAGTTGTTGCGTAACCGCATCACGACCATATATTTACCCTGTCGTGGTAGCCTGTAGACCTCGGTCAATGGAAGCCACTTGCTTTCCACGCCGTGGTGATCTACTTGCCAAGCCATGGTGCTCTTTCTCCACTAGCATCATAGTTTGGCCACCACGTCATGGCACCCATGCACCGTGCAATGGGGTAAAGTACATTGCCTTTCTCTCTTATGAAGAAGTAAAACTTCTACATCTCTTTCTCCACTCACTGCACCCTAGTAAGATAGTCACCACGCCATGGTAACTGCTTGACAACAGTTCTTAGCTGATTCAAATCCAGCTGTGGGACATTTTTCTTTAATTTTCAAACCTTCATATTTTCTTTGTTTTAAACTCGTTTTCTATGATCTTTATATCCACGTGAAGGTTTTGACAATATCTACAACTATATCTGATTACTTTTCGCTTATTTCATAAGGAACTTAATCCATTAAGCTAATGAAAAAGCTCAAAATACCAACTTAATATTATGTAAGTTAACTTCTTAGCCTTGAAGCAACAAAAACCATCGATAGACCATCAATACTTCTAGCATTTTCCTCCGTCTACCCACTAAGGAAAATTGCATGATCAATTTTTTTTAAAAAAAATGAGGAAACACCCAAACAACCAATCCCTACTTGAGCTCCTCACAACAATTCCTTATCATTTTTTCTTTATATGCAACATACAATCCTTTCATGGCTAAAATAAAAAAGGAACGGGGAAAGGGGATCGCCCTGAAAAAGCCCCTATTTAATCTAAAACTTATGGATAGGAAAACCGTTCAACAAAATAGACACCATTGACGAACTCAAACAAGATTTTACCCAACTTCCTCACCAAAACCTACCATGAGTCTTTCCTAATTTTTCTGCATCGAGCTCATTAAGCATGAAAGGACCATCCATAACTTGAGGACCATTAATAAAAGTGGACTGCTCCAAAATAATAATGCCATTCATAACCAACTAGTCAAAAGTTTACCAATGGTTTTATATTGGCAACTTTTAAGACTAATCATAGTCTTTAAAAAAATTTGTATCCTTTATCTTCAGAATTAAAGCCACGAAAGATGGATTGCATCCTTTTAGGATGAAATTTGAGTCTTAAAAATGACCAATCCAGGCCACTGCATCATCATCGCGCAATGGTAAAAAAAAAGGTTATAAAATCAAATGTGAATATGTCTAATCCGGACATTTTATCATTACCACAAATTCAAATAGTTTTTTTAGATCTCCACTCTACTAAAAGGAGCTTATATTTATTAGAGACTAAATTTTTAGAAAATCGACTTTCATTGAAGGGCATACCATACCCTACGAAAATGGATGAATTTTACTTGAAAATAATCAAAGAAACCATATTTAACATGAGTCGGCTCCATAATCAAAGCACCATCTACCATAATATCACGTATATAAACTTGTCTTCTTTTGCGATTCAAATTTCCATGATAAAATTTTAATTTTTCGTCCCCAAAGATACCCCCAACGGATTTTGTCTTTTGGGCTAAATCCATTTTCTTTAAACGATCAATATCACATATATCCTTAATGCAAGAATGGCGTTCTTCCAAATCAATAGTGGCATCCATAGCACCATCCACACATGAATCTTATCTTTAATCTTATTTTGGAGAGAAATCTTATTAGCACATTGAGAGTTTTTTTATCCCCAACCAACTACTTATATTGGTATTTAAACCTTGAAGCTTCGTTTTTTAAAAAGACAACCGGATTCTCCACTAAAGCCCAGGGCTGGCCCGTGGGCATGGGCAAGCTGGGCGACCGCCCCGGGCCCCCAAATGCTACAGGGCCCCAATTTTTAACTTGTTATTTTGATTACATATTAACACCCCATTACTTTTTAGCCTATTGGACTACTTCAAACCCCAATACTCTGATCAGGAACTAATCCAAAAGATGGAGCGTGGGAGAGAACGAGACTTACCTGGCGTGCGTCCTAATTCCAAGGCATTGTAACTCTTCAACAATCAGATTTCTATAGAAAATCCAAACATTGCCATGGAAACTCCAAACGGCGACTTCTCCAAAAGCAAGAGTTAACGATCATTCTTCTATTTCTTATTCAAGATTTCAAGTTAATCGATTTCTTTCATTCTTTCATGATTTTCTGAATTCGTCCACAACAACCATTATTGAATCGAATGCTATTTTAGAATTGAGAAACTGATTGTGTCTCGTTCTTTTCACGGTTTCAGAAAATGGGAAACTTTATTGTTTCCCTTCTTGTTGTCGATTTCCTTTTTCTGATATAGCACAAATCGGAAGTTAATCAAATTATTTGATTTATTTTAGGAATCTGGCCTAGAGATTTGAATCGAGAGTTCTAGTCACTGCCTCAATTGGATTTCTTTCTTAATTGCTAGAAATTTGAAGGTTTAGTTTTCAGAATTGACTGTTAGAGGTGAAATTGATTTCTGATAATATGACTGTGAATCTCTGTATGCTAATATTCTTATTTTTGATTTGTAATGTTAATATTCTTATTTTTGATTTATGAATAGTACTCTTTTTATTTCTATTTCTATGTTTTTGATATGTATAGAATTTTCTGTTGTTGTATAGTTTTTCAACTACTTCCAGGTTATTAACAAGTATTCTAGATTTAAGCAATTCACCTAACAACTTTTTTGTCGATGACAAATCTACTTCAGTTGGAGGTCAACAACTTATGTACAGAAATAGAACTTAACAAGTTAATGAAGAAACAAAGGGGATGGGACTTTAGTATTTTTGTACTTCTAATAACATTGTACTTTTAGTTTTCCCCATTCTATGGTGTACGAATTTAAATGTATTGTTATGTATGTATAAAATAGTGTAATATACGAATACATAAAATTTTTGAAAGAGCCCCATTTTTTATTTTGCCCCGGGCCTCCAATCATCTTGGCCTGGTCTTGCTAAAGCCCTTGACCAAATGTCTATAATAAAATCTTCAAATGCATCAAAATGGATCCAAGTATGAAAAAAATCAAAAAGGAATTGGGCCAAAATCGGTTAGCAGTACCTTTAGAAGTATCGATCTATGATCCCACAAATGATCGTCTAACATTGTACATGTTATAAAAGGATCAAAGAGTACTTCCGATAATAAAAATTTGTCCAACTTACTCATTTTGGAGGCCCTTTTACTAGTCCAACTAAATGACTAACCCTGAGAAGAATATGCACCAACTATGCTTATAAAATGAAACTGCTGAAATTGTTAGCCACTGGTTTGTTAAAAAATGATCCAAGACACTCACTAGATTTCCGAACCACATTAAAAAAAATGATCCAAGACACTTACTAGATTTCTGAACCACATTAAAATCACCAATCATAAAGAATAATCATCAACTTGATTGGTTCCTTGTATAAAGTGATTAGGAATATTCTCTCTTCGACTTAAAAAAGTTTTAAATAGTATTATTAGGCCTGAGAAATATGTGTATGTTAGTGGTATGAGCATTTCTGATGAGTCTCTCATAATGAATGAACACTACTCATAGGCTTACATGGAAAAAAAAAATCTTCAGAAAAATCCTAAAATTTTGAGTCAATTTATCATCTAGTCTTAAATTAAATTTTATTAATGAAAAAGAACAGGAAACCAGCTAAATTTCATTAATGATATAGTTACTGCTGATGTAGAGTGTCAACTGTATTGTTGAGCTGAGGTGACGTTTGAGGTGACATCTGATTCCTTTACAAAGTAAAAAACCAGATTTTTATGGGAAAAAAAAAGGGGACTCAAACCCTTGACCTCCCACTCACAAACCAAACAACTTACCAAGTGAACTAGAAGAATCTATTGATATTATTTCTTCAAATATGTTTATAAAATCTTAATACCCCAACCAACCACACATTAAACTTGGTATCCTTCCTCTGTCTTCTCTAACTCACTTAAAACCCTAATTTATAATCGAACCAGCAGGAGTTAAAACCGAAGGATTTAGGTGAGGTGAAGCAAATGGAAATTGGATCTCACGGTGGTTGAAAGCGATTAAGCTTAGGAAAATGTTTACCAAACAAGTTTCTGACCACCCACAAGAATCATCGAGCTTCATTATCTTCTCAATAGACCATCAGGCTTCATCTTCTTCGATTTAAATGAGTTACAAAGAATTTTCTGTACTTTTCTCTCCCTTAAACATCGCCATTATGCTAATGTTTCTGATCTTGATCTCCTCCACAATAGCGACAATAACATATCGCCATTCCATTCTTTCGGGTTCGGTTTAAAGTGAAATTTTCCCAAAAAATTTCCTTCATATCCTTGTAAACTTTCAATACTACGTCAATATCCTTACAAACTTTAAAATTACATATATATCCGTTTAAAACTATAAATTTTACATCTATATCCAAACTTATATTTTACTTGGGATTAAATCAATTTAAAATTAATTGTTAAATTAATTGTTAAAATCAAAATTTCATATGACTACTAAACTACCCTTAGATTATATTTTTCTTACATTAATCCTAATCAATACTTTCCCTCACCACCATGTGATTAATCAAACAACCTTTAAACCGTTCAGAACAAAAAAAAAAAAAAAAAAAAAAACGAATAGCCTCTAAACTTGAAAAAGGAGGACATATACCATCAATTTTCCGTTGCAACTTTCGAAGTCTAAGGCCCTGTTTGATATGACATCTGACTGAGTCAGGTCAGACATTTTTGCTAACTCGGTCAGACAAAAGGTGTTTGATAGACAAAATGACTCGGAAAGCAATGTCTGACTGAGAAAGAAGTTGGGAGTTGGCTGACTGAGAAAGAAAACAAGGCTTTCCAATATTACCATTGGCTTGGATAAAAATTTGCAACTAATGAAGGCTACAAGAATAGAACTTGGGTCTCCCTTGTAGAAGCAATGGTGTTTACCAACAAGCTGAAGGGTTTTTTGTGTTTTATGTTTAAAATAATATATTTAATCTCTATTATGGTGGAGGTTTTTGTATAAATTATTATTATTATTATTACTATTGTTATTATTATTATTATTATTATTATTATTATTATTATTATTATTATTATTACTATTATTATTATTATTATTAATGTCTATTATTATTGTCACACCCCAAAACCACGAACGGCGGAAACGTTCAGGGGTGGAGGACGTCATGTACAGTATCACAACAGTGTAATATAATAAACAAGCCACAACATCATCCATTGCATTATAAGTAAAGTTTTAATACATGTGTTCTTTCATTGTAGTAAGACACCAAAAATATACAATCAAAATAAAAGACGAGACTTGTCTGCTCCGTCTTCTCAAAACCTGGCCTCCGTACCTGTCTACTGATAACCTGAGAATACAAGTTATTTTGAATGCGAGTATCAGCTTTAAAGCTGGTGAATTCATAAGTATATAAGTGTCATTGCCTTGTTTGTGAAAATCTGTTATGAAGGCCATGTAAAACGTTGAATGAAAATGTTGATGTAAGTATGAAAAACCCTAGAAAAACCCTTATTTTCTATAAGTATGAAGTGTAGTCTTCTACCAAGACCCGAATGTTTTGTTATGACTATGTAGTCTTCTACCAAGACCCGAATGTTTTGTAAGTACAATGATAGTTTTCCTTTAATTGTTTAGTACTAAAGTACTTAGTCTGACTCATCGTTTATGTGAAGGTATCACAAAATAAAGTAAACAGGAAAATGTACTACTGTAAGTGTTGTCACTGGGTACTAGGACTAACACAACATATGTAATTGTTATCCCGAGGTACTAGGGTTAACACGACCTATATAACCTAATGAACATCCAAAGATTGTCCAATTGTCCTCTGTAGCAGCAGCAGGGTGGAGGAAGGATTAGTCCCTGTAAAGGTACTCCTAGTATAAGTAATAACCGTAGGCATCCGTAGATGTTCATCACCTACTGTTGCTAACAGATGAGTTCCGGAATGGTTAGTCCCGTACGTATATCCCGAGGTACTGTGGGATAGAGGCCCACCTAGATATCCCGAGGTACTGTGGGATGGGGTCCTGTCTAGATATCCCGAGGTATTGTGGGATATGCAGGAAGATTTACACAGAAGGTACTAATAAATCATCCTCGCAATTCGAGATACAAGTATTCATGTAATGCGTTCATGTACGCGTGTTCATGTATCATGTAAGTATATGTAAACGTACTCATGTATCAGGTAATCAATTGTAAAGGTACTCATGTATCAAGTAATGGACTGATATAGACTCATGAATGAACTGACTCTTGTGTGATTCCTTGTAATAGGAATTATGTTTGAAATCTCCAAATTATCCCTATGATAATTTACTAGAAGGTAATCGGTTACTCAAGTATGTTTATACACTCTTACTACTCAAAAGTATGAAAAACTAAATGAAAGTTGTAAACTATAACATCATTACAGATATAGGAATATAAGTGTACATGCATTAGTTCAAGAGTGTAAAAATGGTTTTGTAAGACATCATATGGATTTTGAAACCATAATTAATAATGACTTGATGTCAATTTAATATACATTTCAAAGGTAAAACATTTGATAACAATGTGTTTTTAAGATTTAAAACCATTTCTTGTGTCACATTTTGTAGTATGTGAAATTTGTTAAATGACAGACACAATTATAAAATACATATCAATGATTTAATAACATGTTTGTTTCTATTTGTATCCCCCCCTTTAAAGCATTTAAACTCATTTAAAACATTGATTAGGGGTATGAACTCACCTGTAGTTGGTGATTGGGATGAACTGAACGTTATAGGATGGCTAGGTGTCAAGCGAGGACTTGTACACGCACTACGATCCTAATGAACATATAATCACACATATATGCACTCAATTAGACTCAAATCACTAATTGATAATGTTAAGACAACCAAGACAAAATAAACACTTTACATAAGTGTTTTAAGCCTTAAGGATTGCATCTAAGCTATTGTGGGACAAGGTATTTGTGTTTAGGGTTCCAAAGGACTCTACATGTGAGTTTACTCCCCTTAAACCATCACACATGGAGTTTACGGTTGTAAACTCTTGAGTTTACGGCCGTAAACTCCCAACCATGGGGGTTTGGTGTGTTTTGAAGTCCCAAATGCTTTCTAGAATCATTCTAACTTGGTGGTTCCATCCTTGAAGGGGTTTAAGGTCTAGAAACACTCCATTTAGGAGTTTACGGCCCTGAGGCCAATCCCCTTAGAGTTTATGGCCGTAAACTCTAAGTATGGTGTGTTTTTGATGCTTTTAAGTCCTTTGCACTTGTGGTATAGGTTCTAGACTTTTATTCCAAGCATATGAAGGCATTAGGCACACCTTGGTGCCCCTTTTAGGAGTTTACGACCCAAGAACCATGTCTTGGCCGTAAACTCACTTTGTTAAGTGATTTTGATGTGGTTTGGTCCCTCCATTAACTGGGTAACAATTTCTTGTAAAGGTCAAGGGCTTTAGGTGTCATAAAAACACCCCTTTTGTCCATTTCAATGGAGTTTACGGCCTAAGATACACTTGGGCCGTAAACTCTCATTTGTATGTGTTCTTTGATGTGTTTAAGGCCTTACACCAAATGGGAACTAGTCTAGATAAAAGCCTTAAAGTGTTAGAGTCCTTAAAACACCATTTTGAGTGTGAAAAGGGAGTTTACGGCCTATGAATCTCTTTGGCCGTGAACTACCAAACTTGGGTGATTTATGGATGTTTTCTTGTTCCTAACATGCATACATATGAGTCTAAGGCTTTAGCATAACACAAGGGTCGGTTTTGGCTTCGTTTCGGGAGTTTACCGCCCAAGAACACCTTGGGGAGTAAACTCCTAGATCTAATGATTTAGCCATCTAAATCATGTTATAAGCATCTAATAAGAATTCTAATCACTACTAGAAAGAGTTACTCACGTTTTGGTATAAAAACCCGAAGATCCGTGAGAGAGAAAATGGCTTTTCTCTAGTTGGAAATGTGAATAGTGAATGAATTTGGTTCAGAAATCTATTTATAGTCCTGAAATATTTTTGGCAGAAAATATTTTTATTCCTAAATTGATCTTTATTATAATAGAGTGTTGGAATAACAGTGTTGCACAAAAACCTAGTGCACCCACTCTCCTGATATTTCCTGAAGTGTAAACCCTGAATTACTCAATCTTATGTGAAAAAGTCTGAAAATTAACCGTGACCACTATAACTTCTATTGAAGTGATATCGATTGTACAAAATAGAAATTTCGGGTTGTCACAATTATTATTATTATTATTATTATTATTATTATTATTATTATTATTATTATTATTATTATTATTATTATTATTGTAATATTGCATAGAAACGTGTATAGCATCAGGGTAAAATGGTCATTTTACACCAGTCAGCACATTCGGTCAGATTTTCAATCAAACAACATGATTTCTTACTCAGTCAGAATTTCTTACTCAGACAGACCTTTTCAGTCAGCACTTTCTCAGTCAGCAACTATCAAACGGGGCCTAAGTTTATGAGAAAAAGAGTAATTTCTAAAACCCGATTTGCCACCCCTAATATATTTGCTTTAATTTTGATTCGAAGTCTAAGTTTATGAGAAAAAGAGTGAAGCTATTCATGAACGATGGAATGAAAGAAAATAAACTGAGTAATTTCTAATTTAATTCTTTAAAGAATTGGGAAGGGTATTTTAGTAATACTATATGGTATTTAGATTTATAAATAAGTTTTTTAATATTAAATTGATTTAAACATAATTAAAATATTAATTTGGATATAGACGTAAAATTTATAGTTTTAAAATGATATAGATGCAGTTTTAAAATTTATAATGATATTAATGTAATATTGAAAGTTTATAGCAAATAAGCATTGTAGAACAGGGACAAGTGGTAATATTGTGTTTTGTTTATTAGAAGAGGTAGATATTAATTTTAGGTTCTCTTAGGAACAGTAAAGTTCCTAAGGGTTTGACATAATTGGTCCTTCTATTTTGCCTATTAACTATTTTGGAGTTTTTTTTTCGTTTTTTTTAAACTAAAGGGTTTGACATAATTGGTCCTTCTATTTTGCCTATTAACCATTTTGAAATGTTTTTTAACTAAATAAAGTTCAATACATATCGATGGAATTGTCCAGTTTTTTCTTGAAGTTGCAATTTCGTCCCTTTTTATGTTATTTGTATTGGGTCGGTCATTTCTTCTCGATCCTTCTGCACCGCCATTCTTTTCTGATCCATTTACTCATTCCACCGTTTTGAACCTACTCCACATCCGTTCAGGTCCAGAGCTACCATCTACGTGGTGTTTTTTCCACTGAGCTTTTATTGCCCACGCAGGAGATAACACCGACAATATGTTAGCGGTTGAATCGTCTCTGCTGCTGCCATCAACATCTGTCGCCGCCTCCATCTATATATCAACATCACCTAATTATATTGGTTACAAATCAAACCCTAAGAACTTGAAGGGGAGCGGTGTTCAGTGCGGTTTCACATGCCACGTAGGTTGAAACCGCACTCCACTCCCTCTGGTCTCAACCCTTTTGACTACTACGTAAGTTTGTTTGCAGTTACTTTAAGGCATAAAAAATAACCTTATTTTCGTAATATTTACATATTTGATTAGTCGGTATGCGAAAGTTGGTTTGGAAATCCACGTTATGGAAGTTCACTTTACAAAAATGAAAATTAAAAAATAATCAACTTAGAGTATTATTTTGTGTATTATTTTGCCGTAAAAAATGTAACATAGGAATTGATAACTTTGGTCTCTTTTCTAAAAACTTGTTAATTCAAACCCCTTTAATTCTTTAGCCATTGTGACACTTTTGGTCCTTACAGTGAAAATTTTTATATTTTTTCATAAAAAATACAAAAACGGCCCGAGGCAAAGCCCGGGTTTTTCCGCTAGTTGTTAGGAACAGTACATAACCAAGAGGGTACTAACCAGGGTACTGTTCCTCGGGTTCCTCATTCCAATCAACCCATCGATCGTCTTCCCACGAGGTTTTCACACCCACTGATGATTACAAATTCCAATTGTATTTGTCGAGCTCTTGTACTCCCGGAGGCGCTACTGTAAGGGATCTTGCGGAAGACGGTTGCTCCGTCCCTAACTTATTCAAAAAATTATATATTTATTGCTCTTCAGTTCCTTTGGATTCATCGACATCGATAACTTGATATCAGGTCATTATTGGTTTTTGCTTTTGACGGGTTTTCTTGATTTTGTTTATATTTACAAATGTCGATTTGTGCTTAAAATTATTTATGAAGTTGGTTGATTTATGCGAAATCAAGTATTCCATGTAACTTTGTTGTACTCAGCAATTGATAATCTTCATAATTGAAGTGTTTTTTAAGAAAGCCCTAATTTCAGAAAGAGCTAGGAAGAGTCGACGAGCTCTGCAATCCGATTTTGATTAATGCAAAAATCCGATTTTGATCTATTGGAAGCTGAACCCGACAGTTGTTGTTAGTGAAACACAGAAGGTTTCTAACTGGAGGTGAGTTGGTGGGTGTAAGCGAAAGATACCGGTCTGCAGCGGAGGCTGTGGTGGTGGTCGTCTACCGTTTCCAGAGACGATTCGGATATGAGCGGCCTTCCCAAAACCCTAGATGACTATAATCACCGGACACCGCCATCACCAAACGCCTATTTCCCCTATCTATCAAAGTCACCGCCTTGAAAGTCATTCTCTCTTTACTTACTGCACGGTTTTGAAGATTTTCGATATGAGGTGGATATTTTGCCTCTGCAAGTCCAAATTTCATCATATATTTGTATATTCTTTATTTTTTTTTTTTCATGTTTACATCAATTAATGTTGAGATGATTATGATTTGGGTGATATTTCCATTCATATCTGATTTTGTGTTGCTTTTCAGACTTGCTTCTCAAGATCCTATTTTAAGGAATGTTGTCACTTATTAACAATATTTTCTTCATAAAAATGGATGATTTGAGGATTATTCTTTTAATTTGGAACTGGAGATAGGTAAATTCAATATATCAAGAAATGTTGATGGAGTTTATCCTTAAATTTTATAAAAAAAAAATAATTTTACTAGGCATTAAGTATGGTTAGCTTATGCTTGCATATGAATGGGACATATGCTTGCAAATGGTTTTATCCTTCAATAAGGTGGATGTGGGAGTTTATCCTTAAGTTTTATTAAAAAAAAAAATTTTACTAGGCATCAAGTATGGTTAGCTTATGCTTGCATATGAATGGGACATATAGTGCAGGTCAATCTTAATACATTTAGGGGCGTTTGTTTTGCAGAATGTTTTTAAAAGGAATGGAATTTGTCAAAGGAATTGGAATTTGGGGGAATTAGAATCTGAATGTACTGGAAATTTAAATGTGTTTGGTTGACATGGAATGAAATCTATTTTCTGTTTGGTTTGTTGATTTCCCAAAGGAATTGAAAAATGAATTTTGTATTATGACAAAAATACCCTTTTTAGTGATTTTTTGTAACATAATTATACTTTTTAATAAACATAACGAAGTTTTATATAACTACAACATTTTTTTTATTAAACTCTTCTATAAAATATAAATTAAAAAACTAACATGTATAATTGGTCAAACACAATATCATAAAAACATTTTTTTAAATTGATATAAAACGATTATATATACTAATATAAAGCAACAAATGTCATTCGTTATTTCAACTTAAAAAAAAGGAATAAAAAAAGTTAACCACACACTATGTAAAATAATGTGTAAATACCTAGTTCATAATCATATCACTCTTCTAACATGAGCCTCACAAAACCCTCCCGATCTTCTCCTTCCAAATTCCAAAAACTTAACACGGTTTTTGGATCACGCATTATTTTCCTACTTGCTTTGAACCTATCCAAGGCACTCAATGATTGCATTTTTGAAATTTCAGGAATCACCATTGAAGTTTTTTTTTGTACTTCAGTTTCTCCTAGTATTGCTTGATTCATACTATTAGCTGCTTTTTCAAGTTTTTCTCTAAGGACATTAGCTGCAATAGTTATCCCCTTAATAAGGGCATCAACTCTTTTTCTCTTCTTTGAGCCTATGTTTGGAGATTCTTCATTTTCTGTGGTTTGTTCTTCAAAACCATCTTCTATTTGTTCAAATTGTTCTTCATTATTTGCATCTTCTTCCATTTGGGAACAATCCTTGGCTTTATTCCCTTGAACTCTATCCTTTCCAAAAATGATACATAAATCCTCGTAATGAGGAAATATCTTATTTCTCCATTTTCCTGCCTCTTTATGAACCTATTTTGTATCATAAAAGGTTAGCACATAAAAATATAATATAAATAATTAATAAGTAACAAAATATATAAAAGTTTTAATATTGTACCTGTATGTAAGAATCCCAAACCGCTGGTTCAGCTGTTACAAGAATGAGTGGAGGTATCATAACCAAAACCACTTGTGTTTGTACCATTCACCATATCATAAACGACTTGCCAATCCTTTTTCATGGTTTTGATCCTTGACTCAATGTGGGGTTTACCCAATATGCCAGAACTAGGAATTTTTTCCTTCAATGCGCTTTCTAGATGTTGTAAATATCCAGATTTAAAACCATTATCGGCTTTAAATCCACCCATGTTCACCATATTTACCAATGCTTCCACGAGCTTCGCATCTTCAGTTATTGTCCAGTTGCGATAGTTTCTGCTTTTTTCCATCACACCTACTGTTGTAAACATAAAAATTAGACTAACCAATGCGTGCATAAAAAAATACCCAACCATATATATAATAAATATATATGGAAAAAAAAAACTAAACTTCATTATTGAAAATAACAAACATAACACATATTCGTTCATAGTAAATGATAAACGTAACAAAATGAGAAATGATCAATGTGTAGTATTCCAAGAATCAAACATAGTTTGCGCTAAGTTGTTTCTAAATGTAGTCCACTCGGTTGATACACCAACAGGAGTGATATTATCATCGTCTCCACCTCCAACATCCCCGATTCCCTCATCTAGTTCAAAGCGGTTCTCAAATGGATCAATTGTCATTTCCTGTCTTATATAATTATGAAGAAGACAACATGCCATTATGATCTTATTTTTTAGATCAATAGGATAATATGAGTTGTCCCTTAAAATTCCCCATCTTGCCTTCAAAATACCAAAACATTTTTCTATAACATTTCTCGCAGATGAATGTCTCATGTTGAATAATTCTTTAGGTGTAGTTGGTTGGTGTCCAACACGCCAATTATTCAAATGATATCTTTGACCCCTATATGGGGCTAAGAAACCTTCACCATTTGTATAACCAACATCTACCAAATAATACCCTATATATGTATTATAGTTAGTATAACTAATAGTTAATAACTAATACATATCTATAATACCAATTATTATACATACCCGGTCTTGGGACCTTCAATCCATGTGGCCTAAGTAGGGCATCTCGAAGCACTCTACCATCCGCAGTCGAGCCCTCCCATCCCAGTAAAACATAGATAAATTGCATATCTTGTGAACACACCCCTAAAACATTTGTGGCAATATCATTTTTTCTTGTCCTGTATTTAGGCTTGTCTTTAAGTGGCACTAAGCACTTTATGTGTGTTCCATCTAAAGCTCCTAGACAGTTCTACACGATATATAAAAAGAAATGCTCATATGTCATATCAAGCAATTTGTGTACTTATTGAAAATTTTATAAATAATGCTTATACCTTTAACCACTTCCATCTTTGATCTGTAGAGTTTTCTGTAACAGGTTCGGGTTTCTTAAGCAAATATGGATGCAACCTTATCACCGCATTACAAACTCGTGTAACAATTTTGCTAATTGTTTCACCAGAACGCTGGAAACAACCTATCATGACCCGATTCTTCACATTATGTGCAATGATATGAAGGAATATGGCCACTTGCTCATCAATATCCATATGTCTAGTTGTTCTTAACCCACTTAATGTGTGAAGCATGTCACACAACTTTGTGAAACATCTCCGGGTCATCCTAAGGTGTGATATTCATGTAGTGTCGCTTTTGTAAGCGTATTTATGCAATATTGCTTGTCGATCCACATTCGACGATATGTTTTTGATACGTGGTTTATCCCCCATATATATTTGTAGTAACTTGCATACCGTGATAAAAAACCATGTAATGGTTGTCATAACTTCATTCCAAAATGTAAGGACTATTTGGCTTATTTTTTTTCTTTGTCTGCTTCTAGTTAGACTAAGTCGTGCCATTTCCTGCTCATCTCCCACAAAAAGAAAATTATTCACTTCAAAATACATAATATCATTACATTACTTGTCAATTAGTGGTCGCATTTTACAAAACAGATGGTGTTCATTACTACAAGTTGCTCAAACATTAAAAAATAAATGTCGAATATGTCCATTTTTCAGCATCCACGCAAATTCAAGTTTAATCTTTTTACACAAAGAAAATCCTATGAAAAGATTATAGTTAATAAATAGATCATTCATCTTAGAACAAAAATTATTGTAGTAAAAAAGTAAAATATCATTACATAAATAAGCTAATTTTGGTTGAAACTGGATTTGGAGCTTATTTGTGGAACTTCAATAAATTATGGTTTCTTTTACAATGTTTGCAATCATTCATCTTAAAACAAAGGTGGCAGAAAATTCTAAATAAAAGTGTGTATATACCTTTGCATGTTAAAGAAAAAACAAAGGTGAAAGAAAACTGTAAATAAAAGTTTTATTGAAAGAAAACTTCAATAAATTATGGTTTCTTTTACAATGTTTGCAATTTTACGTTTTTGAGTTCTACGATAAAACTAGTTATAAATTTTGTCTAAAAATCCATTTTAACCAATGAAATAACTCCCAACCATTATAAAAACCAAGCTTCTTCTTCACATAAACTTTGTAAAAGCAAAATATAATTGACTTGAAAGCATCAAACGGTAATAGCAACAATAAACAAAATTAAATCAATAAAAAAACATCAAATAACAACAGTAATAAATGTCTTCAAATGTGCTGTTGTCTCATTTTTTCAAAGTAAAAAAGCATAAGTCGTTAAAGGAATGAACACCAAAAGTTAATGTGGACAACTAAAAAAATTACCACAGAGGCAAAAACACAAACAGTTGGGGTGCATATTTATCAAAAGAGTAATTGCACATCCCAGCAATAAATCCAAACCAAAAAATTTACAAGTCGTATACTTGAATAGACAAATTTGACACTTTTTTTCCAAAGAAACCATAGATGAAGTACAATAGCATAGATATAAGTATATAATGTTAATTTTCTATCAATCAAAGATGAAAGAACAAACGAGAAAGGTATAAATCAACAGTAAGTCACAATTGATTGTAGAAAATTTGAAGGATTCACGAGGCTTACATGTAAATAGAGACGATACAGCAAAGAATAGAACAATGATGAACCACAGAAAATACGGGAGAACAGCACCACTAATCGATAGATGTAATCTCTTGGAAAATGTCGAATGAATAAATATACAATAGATGAGGATGTAATCGTACAGAAGATATGAAAATCAAAGATATGATTTTTTTTTTTTTTTGATTTCACGCATAGATAATAGGAGGACAGTTGTGTAATTTAAAACAAAAGATAAGGAATTGAATTTAGAATCTTCTTGGACGATGGAAGAATTGGAAAATTTTCAAATATGGAATGAAATTGTTATTAAGGAAATCTAATTCCATTTATTTGATCAGCCAAACACGTTTTGCTTTTGATTTTTGATTCCAATTCCTTTTAATTCCTTAGGAATCATGTGAAACAAACACGTCCTTAGTTTATGTTAAACATGGTTGGAAGACATGTACATTGCACTCACATTATCACAATATACAATATTAGCTCAATGTGGAGAGTAGTGTAGCTCAAGCAGTAAATTTCGTATCCAACATGTCTCAACAACAACATTAGCAACCCCACAATATTTAGCCTCGACGCTGGAACGGGAGATATTAGTCTGACATTTAGAGGTCTAGGATAAAAGATTGTGTCCTAATAAGACACAACAACCAAAAGTGAAGCGCCTAGTAACCGAGCAACTAGCCTAGCATCAAAATATGCAATAATATCACGAGACGGAGAGTAGAAAATTTGAAGTCCATGATCTGTAGTCCCACGAACATAGCGCAAAATGCGCTTAAGAGGAATAAAGTGAGGCTTACGAGGATCGTGCATGTAAAGACATATCTGCTGAATGACATATGTGAAGTTTGGTATAGTAAATGTCAAATACTGAAGAGCACGAGCCAAACTACGATATAAGTGGGTCTTCAACAGAAGGTCTCGAACCATCATATTTGGTAGTGAGATCGGTTGGAGTATTGGCGTGTTTTTGTCTCAACACTTATAAATCCATTAACACTAAACATGTAATGCCAATGTTTAAAAATTGGTAAAAACCTGTTGGACTAGAAACCGGAGACAAGAGCGGTTCAATAAAGACTGGTTTTATGTCAATTTCTAAACTAGATGGTTTTTTCAAAAAAAAAAATAATAATAATAAAAAAAGTTGAATCGGTGTGATAGAACTCATAAGAAAAACATTTTGAACCGGTTTATTTGGAATTGTATAGTTAGATTTCACTCCCAAATTGAACATTTTAAGAGTTTATACAACTTGAACACCTACACATATTACCGCAAAATTTGAAAAATTCTTGGTTGAATCAAGGTTCAATGGACCCGTACTGATTTTTAAAACACTGTGTTATACATCTTACTCTCTTTTTCATGTGTATTATTTTGGAGGTTCAACAATTGCGTCTAGTCCCTTTTGTGCTGTGCGAATCCGAACCTAGACCGCATAATTTTATGCAAAACCTTATTAGACAACCAGTTATATAAACCCTTACTTTATCACTCTACGTAATGAATCTTTATTTAGGTATAAAACTCTAAGGCAATTAAATAAAACATATACCTTAACAAGCCACCACCTCGGTCATGATACAGATCTATTAGCCAACGTCACAATGCATCGTATATCTTTCACCGAAAAATACTGATAGGAGACTGCTTCCTAATCCATGGCCTCGCTTGATATAAGTACCACAAAACATAGATCAGCAGTTTTCTTGTTGCATTGTTGCTTCGCTATTTGTTTGAACCTCGAAGCTTCCACAACGCAGACCTCCAACATAGCCCTTTCTCCCACTATGATATGGTGACCCCAAACGAGGTCTCGTAGAAACCCACATCACCATCACATTATCACCTCGTTAGTCCTCCAATCTCGACTAGAAATCACCTCCTTGACTTGCCGGAAAATATCAACAGAACGGGGACTGCCCGCCCCCTTGCCACTCCCATCTCCGATCACCAGAGTCTCTCTCTCTCTCTCTTTAGAACTTTTTTTTTTTTTGTTAAACAACCACCCATCGCATCCGGTATAATCTTTTTCGATCATGTATTCATGTTGTAGTGGGGTTCTGGATCTACACCAGCCACCTCCTTCTCTCTACACAGCCGAGACTTAAGTTGCCAGACCTCCTCCCAGATCACCTTTAGCTGACGCCATTCATCTTTTTGTCTCCCGCTTACCTTATTATATGCATTAATATGGGTGAAAGCCGAAAGGGGCTGAGTAACGTCGTAGTTACGAGCGAGAAATCGGGAGAACATTATGCATAGATTTAATCAGCCGCATGATGGTTTTCTTAACGTATATGTACAGTGCCAACCCCTGTACTTTTCACATTGTTACATAATTCACATATCATATTTTCTTTTACAAATTCATTTTTTTTTTTTCTGAAAGTAGCATCTAACCGTTCAAGTTTCCAAAATTTCCAATTTGTTTCGTTTTCATTACTTTAATTTAAATTAATTTCTATGATATTTAACCTATTTGTATTAATTTAAATGTTTATATATATATATATATATATATATATATATATATATATATATATATATATATATTATGAAAAGAACTGTCTTTTTCAAAATTAAACCTTAATTTTATTTCATTTTCTGAAAAAAAAAAACCTTAATTTTTTCGATTTAAACATTTTAAGAGTGTCTTCCGTATGCAAAACTTGTCAAATATTGTGAAAGTTTTCTTGGAAAAAAATTAAAAGGTTAAGGGTTTTTTTTGTAAAAAAAGAAAAGGTTAATAATTTTTATTGAAAAAAAAATACAAGGTTTATTTTCAATGCAGAAAATAAAGTTCAATTTCATAAAACTGAATAGGATAAATTACACTAATAGTTAATCGTCCATTGTAAAGGTGCCAAAAAATACTTTTAGTTTTTATTTTCAAAAATCAACTCGGACCGTCCCTCATTTGATTAAAATGTGCACGTTTGGTCCCCCGCGGAGATAAAATGACTATCTTACCCTTTTCTTTTTATTTTCATTTATTTTTCAGGTTTATAATTTATTTTATAGTTTATTTTATTAATTATAATTTTTTAAAAATCAAGTGGTCCTTATATCACCCCCGGAAAAACCCATCCGACAAGCAACACCCAATACCACCGACAACCACCGCCTAATAATCCCAACAACCACCTGTAATCAACTACTCCGACGATCTCATATCCATAATAACGGTGTTCAAAAAGATCAGCGATTTAAGCTTTTATGTCTGAAAAACAAACCCTAGAACAGAGTTGCAGATAAACATCGATTTGCTGATAAACACACACATATGTATGTATTTGTGTTCATGTTTGTTTCTGGGATGATGAACACTGATTTGAAGTTTTCCAAATCTACACAAGTACTTGAAGGATTTCGTTCTAAAGGGTTCGATTGGCAGATGGGTGTAGTTCTTGAAGGCGCATTTGCATATTTACATATCTATATTGGTGTGAATATTCGATCTACAACTCACTGAAACCTCTGAAATTCAAGAAAGATGTGATGTTGTTATAGAAGCATATAGGCGGCGGCGGATGAGCTTGATCTCAAAACCTAAGAGATCGATGACATCTGTGACAAAACCCTAGCTAACGTCGATGGCGGCGGAGCTCGATTTGTCAAAACCCTAGTCGACGTCGATGGTGGCGCATAAACCCTAGTCGCCTCTCGTTTTCCGGCGAAAGGGTAGCGAATCTGCATCCTCCAAAAGCTTCTACCTTGCCATTTAGATATGCACTCCAACAAGAGGCTAGATCCTTTGACGGTACTGATGATGGAACGGTGACATGTGGTGTTCGAAGAGGTTGATTATCGGTTGTTGTACAAAGAGGGCGGCGATGGTGAATGAGGTGGTGGTTCGTGGCTATTTACCAGGGAATTAGGTAGTGGTTGAACTGAATTTTGGTGGTGATTATGCATTCCAATGGTGGTTGTGTATTCCGGTGGTGGTAGTTGTGCTTTCTGGTGGTTGTCGTGGTGCTTAAGTCTTCCTCAATGAAATTGAAAGAGATAGATATAAATATTTGGTTTAATAATTAATTAGAAAAATCAAGAAAAAATGAAAAATAATTTGTAAAGGGTATTTTAGTCATTCCATGTCTCATAAGGGATGAAGCATGCAAATTTAAACTAACGATGAATGAAACGTGCATCTTTTTATCAAATAAGGGACGATCCAAATTAATTTTTAAAAATATGGATCAAATGTGCTTTTCGGCACTTGCATGAGGGATGATTGGTGTAATTTACCCAACTATATAATAAGTCTTATTGTATTTTGTTATTATTACTAATTTCATTAAATGTGTCATTAAATATGAGACATGTTAATATTTGATATAGTAGAAAGATGAATAGGAACAAAATATATATGAGGATATTTAATTTCTCATTTTGTTAATTAAATCTAATAATATGAACTTATTATTTTTTTTTAGGAGGATAGTTAAAACAACTTATATTTAAAACTTTGACCTAGCTAACGAACCGCCCAAAAAAAAAAGTGCATGAACGCATTAATTAAGCAAAGCTCCTTATGAAGCCACCCAAATATGCTTCTATTTTCGTTCACGTTATGTAATTCGTATAATCAACATAAATATATAATTTTCTTATTTTATCGACTTTGTAATGGCCTTGTTCTCGAGTTTTTTTAATAAATGAATGAGATGGAAAGAGAGGGAGAAGAATGAAACAGAAAGAAAGGACAAAAATATTAGGGAAAGTACCGGTTATAATCAAATTTTGGAGGATAATTTCAAATTTTAGACATGAAAAATGACTTTTCCGGTTATAGACACACATTCCGCGAAGGGACCTCTGCGGAGCTCCGTGGAACGAAGAATCCTCCGCGGAACGATAAATAGTGAACTTTTTTTTAGTTTTAAAACCCTTGTCCGCATAGTTACCTTCACGAAAACATTAAGCCCTCTGCGGAGTGTTTGATTTGGTTATTCATTAAATCCGCCGCAGAGGAGGTGACGAGGGGCTCCGCAGAAGCCTTAAAATCTCCGCGAAATGGGTGGTTGCAACACTATTAGCGATGGTTTTGTGATATAAACGATTTTTTTTTCATTTTTTTGATCTATTTGCAATATTCAATCGGTTTTAGTGTTGAAATTTGTTTTCAAAGAAAATATAAGTTTTGTATTTTATGTACGGGGGGTTGGCACATGAGTAATGGAATTAACACCTATGTTAGACCAAAGTTTAACAACTTAGGTTTACTGCTTCCGCCAAATTTTGACCGTCGAATATTGTTTGATTTGATTAAAAGTAAGGCTAATGCGTTCAACGGGAGCAAACGGGAAGGGGAGTGCATCCCCCGCACCCTCCCCCGAAATTTTCCAGTTCCCTCATCCCCACCCTCACCCCCAAAATGTTCAGCCTTCCTACCCCCATCCCCGAATCCCCTTTATTACCCCTGCCCCCGCCCCCATTCCTCCGTCCCCGATTGATTTTGAGCTGCATTTTTTTGGCTAAAAGAAAATATTTTTTAGGTACAAATAATTATTTATATCATAATTTTACATGTTAAATAAAAAAGTTATGGCATCTTAAAAACATTATACTAACAATTTAAAAACATGTTTTTTTCATTAATTTTGGAAGCTCAAAATCATGTTATTGTTTATTATATTTATATAATTAATATATGTAAATATACGTGTAATTTATTAACGAGGTCCCAATGGGGGTTTCAGGACGGTATTGCCTACCCCCACCCTCGCCCCCGAAATTAAAACGGGAGTTAACCTTGCCCCTGCCCACATCCCCGCCCCCGATTTTTTTAAAAAAATTCCCCCAAACGTGACAGGCCCCCACAAGACTTTTTGACATCCCTACATTGGGTTTCACTACAAAAGAAATAAAATCATTATTGGTGATGCTATTAGCGGCGACACGGAGCTTTAGTGGTGATTCAAACATGAGTCGCCGCTAATAGCATCGTCGGTAATGCTCTACAAACCGAATCTATAGTTACTCGGTAATCACAACCGTCGGATCAACGTTCTAATCCAATGGTTGGGGGGCCATTCTCACGCATGCTCAATATCAGCGACATTTTGTCGCTGCTAAAAGGTAAAAGTATCGCTGCTAAAGGTCGTGAAAAAAGAGGCGGGATAACTTCCCTCCTTTATTGTCGCCGCTAATACTAAAATGTGGCCGGTAAAACCTTTTGTCGCCGCTATTGAGTGTCGCCGGTAAAAGTCGACGAAATAAGACCCCCATCAGGTCTCCCTTTCTTTCATTCCTACTTCCTTCATGTCGTTCCTTCTGATTCGCTTCTTCTTTGTCGAGCTTCAACTTCCAACAATCATTCTACCGTTCTCCCTTCCTCTGCCTTCAATCAGTGCCCAACCACCATAACCGGTGTTTGCCACCTAATTTCGACGACAAGTCGTCTCTACCCGCGATTTTAAACATTCATCGGCGACGTTGAGCATCCCTTTCATCATTTCTCTATTTCTATCTCTTATAACTTCAATTTTCAGCTTATATTCGAGATTAATTTCTGAAAATGTTGATTTTCAGTTTTTGGAGTTTTTGACATTCACCGAATACTAAAGGTTGATTTTCCGGTCACCATTGTTAAGTTCTCGTCACCATATGTACCTTTCTCCTTTAATTTCAAGATTATTTGCAAGAAAATATGTATTTGTGCCTATTATGTGAAATTACCCATATTTGTGTGTATTTCGTATTTTTATGTATGAAATGTAGATTGTATATGTTTGAAATGTGTATTGTGTATATGTATGTATAAAATGTGTATTTGTATATATGTAAGAAATGTGGATTGTATGTATATATGTAATTGTATGTATATGTGTATTTATATGTATATGTGTGTATAATGTGTATTGTATGTATAAAATTTGGATTGTATACAATGTGTATATTGCAATGCTATAGTGGAAAAAGAACATAAAATAGGATGCTATTATTGATAATGTTATTTAAAGTATATGTGTATTTCTATGTAATGTGGATTGTATGTGTGTATAATGTGTATTTGTATGAATAAAAACATGACATTATGCATGCATATTTGAATTTGTATGCAATTTATATGTAATGTGGATTGTATGTATTTTTTTATAAAAAAAAAAGGTAGGATGCTATTATTGAAAAAAAAAAAAAACAAATAAAGTATGATGCTATTTTCTGTAAAAAAAAACAATGTGGAACGTAAAAAAAAAATAATAAATAAATAAATAAATAAATTAGGATGCTATAATTAGCAATAAAAACATAAAGTAAACCACTACAATAGAAAACAACATAATATAGTTGTTTAAAATACAACGTTATAATTGAAAAAAAAAATTAAAATGTTATAAATTAGAAAAACTACAATGCTTAAACAATATATATATATATATATATATATATATATATATATATATATATATATATATATATATATATATATATATATATAACTTATGTAATGCATATTTGTAATAGAAACTTTATTTGGATTCTTAGTTTAAATAAACATGTTTATTCCGATATAATATGTGTTTGTAATAGAAATTGTATCTGTATATCTTATAATTTTTCAGGTAATGGCGTCGATATGACTCTTGTTTTTGTACACTATGGTTGTCGTTATGGGTCATGGACACCGGGGCGATGGGGCCGGGGACCTACTTCTGTCAGGCGGTAGATGTGTTGGTCAGCATGATCATGATGATAAATTTTATTACGAATTTTTATTTACTATTTTTATTCAGTTATTATAAAATGTAGTTTCTAATGTTTTTAATTATATTTGTAGTTGTGACACACAGGAGAGTCCGAGGAAAAGCGAAAAACATTTAGCTCGAGAAAACGCTCTTAAACAGTAAGGGCAAGCCGATTGACATTGTATATAATATGATAGAGATATGACATATGATCCTGTAGGAGATCCAAATGACATGTTTGCACACGAAGTTGGGAAAATAATATGGTGGATGGTTCCTTTTGATAAAAGAACTTGGAAAAAAGTTTCTCCCGCGATAAAGGATACAGTAAAACAACATTTAGAGGTAAATTATTTATATAAGAATAGTTTTACTTGGCTAACTTTTTTTTGTTTTCGTAGACAAAGTTGATTTTGAACGGATATCCCAGGATCCAAACATTGCTATGTTATTAGAGAATTTTGAAGTGGCTTTGTTAAAAGGTTATCGAGACCGTAAAGCTGATGAAAAAGAATATATATATTTTTTTGGAAGTTGTATGGTATAAGGATATTCCGAGAGCATTAGCCACCCCTCCTCCCCGCTCCCCCCCCCCCCCCCCCCCCCCCAAGGATGATATGGAGGTTTATAATTGGGAAAACAATTAAGTATTTCCAAATGGATGAACATGTAGCTGCTTCGGCAAGAAATAAAAAAGTACGTGAACTGCAAACGTTCGTGAACCGTGGGGGTCGAGCTCGTATATTAGTATTTACTATAAAAAGGTAACATACGATATATTTAATTATTTATTTAAAATATAATCCAATTTTTAATGTTAAACAGAAGCTGAAGAGAGTTGAAATATTCTACAAGGCTCTTTACCGCTAAGAATGGTGTATTTGTAATGATCAAGTGGAACAACAATACATAACAATTTAATTATAATTTTATCATATAATTAAGTGTTTATTTATGGTTAATTGTTGATCCCTTTTGGAAAACACATAATCGGTTAGTGCAAGAGCTCTTAGAACAAACGCAAGGGCCAGAAGGTGAAAGAGATTTAACACACGTTGGAGAAAGAGCTACTTTTGAGAGAGTATTAGGTGAACTGTAACGCCCGGGTTTCGGGGCTAAGCATTTTTAGACAATGTAATAGTCTAGGTCAACTATTGTAAATTTTTTTGAAGTAATAAATATGAAATATTTGAATTCTATGTGAATTATGTGTATTTGTGTGCTAATTACTTAATTATAATTAATAAATGATAAAAATAAGCGTCAAAATTAAAGAGAGATAAGCCCGATATCTTAACACAAAGTTGTAGTGGTAGAAAAAAGGATTCCGAGGATATAAAGAACGCCAAAATCCGAGTTATAACGAAGAAGTTATGACCCGTTGAAGTTTCGCGACAGAACCGGCACGATACCGGGAAGAGTAAATAGTGAATTTACGATAGAGCGAGATTTAGTCTTAGCGATATAAACAAAAATTGTAGAATACGTTAAACCGAGAGCATCCATAAAAAGAACGCCCAAATCTGACTTCGTATGAAGAAGTTATGATTTTTCAAAGTTTCGGCTTAGCAATGTACAACCCGAAGTTCGAATATTAGATCGAGCGGTTTTTAGCCGACACAACCTAAACGAGAATCGAATATCTCGTTAATAGTAGCGTAACGATAAAAAGACAGACGAAAACGGACGTCGAATGAAGAAGTTATGAATTTTTAACGGATCAATCATGTCCCGGCCTGTTAATAATATAACTTGTAAAATAAAGTCAAAATTAGTCGACGAAGTCTAAACGAAAGTGGTAGAGTACGTTCCCGCGTACGCGTGGACATAAATAATGTAGAAAACAGAGCTCATATGTGAAATTTACGAATTTTTAAAGTCGAATGTGCAATTTGCGAAATCTGCGAGAAGGGTGATGACGTGGCCACATCTGAGTCGTTGCTTGTTGCCCAAGGCTTCACTTCGGATCACGCCACGTAGCCTCGCAATTACGCCCCACGTCCGAGGCTGGGTACACCCCACGTACTTCGATTCTTATCCATCCGATGTGCGAGCCAGCTGGTGCGAAGCTGGCACCCTGATCTGAGCACTACACCCAGCGTAGCCAAGGTTACGCCCAACGTAATTCGAGGCTTCGCAGGCTATAAAAGGGGGCGAGGGTTTCCGGATTTTTCACACCAAAATCACTTCTCTCTCTAGTTTCTTTCTCTCTCTAAGATCCCAAACCACCCTTAAACCCTATGGAACCCCCTAGCACCCGAGGGAAGCCCCGAGGCTCCCGGAGTCCCGAGAAAAAGGGTCTTTCGGTTTCGAAACGTTGCTCCGAGCAAAGCCCGATTTTCTTTAAAATCCGCTGTAAGTGAGCTACGCTTACGCAACTTTTAATATAGCTTTCAAATAATTATAGTAATGTTATTAGATCTTTAAAATAATTATTTGGGATATTATTATGAGTTATATAAGTATCGTTTAACGCTTATATAATAGTAATAATAGTCAGACTATTAACTTGTCACAGTTATCGTTAGACTAAACCATAATGGTATTGACACTAGGTTTTATCGAAGGAAAATTGTTTTGAGAGTATCAAAGCGTTGTTTGAGTGCTGAGTCACCACCTTTCAGGTGAGTGCATAGTTACTTTCAACTTACACATAGATATGAAGTATTTTATATAAATTACGTGTTGTGTGTGCATATTATCCGTATACTTGCTATCTATGCTGGATGAACAATTTTATACATGGTTTAAATAATTTAAATTGTATATGTATTTTATATCTACAAAATGTGTTGGGTAAGACATGGGTAGATGTAATAGTTGATGTGTGACAAAATAATATGATGAGAGGCCTCGTTATAGATGTTATTGATGATCCAGTTATCTAGCGGAGTATAGATGACGACCACGGACTATTCTAGACAGTCCAGTGGAACACTAGCATGCTCGCAACCTGTAGGTGTTTATTTGAACTGTGTGTTTATTTGAACTGTGTGCTCACCAGGTGTACTCCATCCCCCATATGGTTGCCTTAAGGACATTTATTGCTGAGGAATCCCCTTAGCAGTAGTGTCCATCCTGATGAAAGTCCTTAGACTAGGTCCCTTGTGTTAGATATTTTAGGGACGTAAAGTGAGGATAACGGGAACGGGTAATCGGGATTGTTTGGTTTGATATAGTTATAAAACTTAATTATTGTGGGTTGAAAACCCTATGTGCTCACCAGAATCCGAAGCCTGGCCCACTCAGTTTCTTGTATTACAGGTAGTAGCGCATGAGCATAGATGTGATGTCTTCGGATGAGAGATTAAGGGATTTTAGGCCTGCAAATACGGAATAATGTAGTAAGGCCTATGTTGTATTGTTTATGCTTATGGTCTATATCAAACATGACATCCCGATTCTTTTTAATGAAACACATTTCTATGGAAATGCTTTTGATAAATCTTTATCATATTTTGTTTTGCGACAAATTCCGCAACACGTTTATTTAAAATGTTACTCTGATTTTCAAACAAAGCATAAACAAAAATCAATCTTTTCTGGCCGTGAAAATGGGGATGTCACAGTTGGTATCAGAGCATTAGTTTAAGCGAACTAGGAATTTGTAGGATTTGTAGACTTAAACTTAAATGCTAAGTGATGATTGTGAGATGTGAGCACTAGCTTATTTTAGGAATTATGCCTAAAATGCTTTTATGTGCTAAATGTTGTGTGCATGATATGTTGTTATTTGTTCGGATCTATGGTCTGTTGCCGACCGGATCTGGAAACCTTATGTGTTTAGGATTCTAAACGTATGACTACGATATTAGAACTAACATGTAAACGTTTTAGAGTGATAAGGATGATTTGAACGTCAATCCTAAATAAAGATCTAATTCACCTTATTCGGTGTATAGATCAAGATGGCAAGGATCCGTAGCAGAAACGTGAATACAAAGGGGAACCGAGATCAACCCCCAGTGATACAGCAAATACCAGTCGTAGTAGAAGTTACACCTAAGCCAATCACCATGGTTGGAGTATAAGCCATGATGCGGGCTATGTTAGCTGAACAAAGGGAAGAAATGAGGCGGATGATGCAAGAGAATAGGGATGAAGCCACCGTTCCCGTTGTGCAACAGGAGCCGATTCCCGAACAATTGGAGGAAGGAAACTACAGTAGGTCAGTGGGCCAAGCTGATCCGCCAGTTAATAGGAGAAACGACCAAGATGATGTAGTTGAGAGAAACGGATGCAAGTACAAGGATTTTCTGACTTGCAAGCCATCGACTTTCACTGGAAAGGAAGATCCAATCGGAGTCATGGATTGGATCTCAGAAATGGAGTTAGCATTTATGACGTGCGGTTGCGGAGGCAAGCTGCAAACCACCTTTGCAGTGCGTCAATTCCGAGGAGGCGCTGTACGTTGATGGAATACCCTGGGGAAGACTTTAAGCCCCAACGAGCCCCTACAACTGACATGGGTAGAGTTTCTGGTGCAATTCAAATGAAAGTACTACTCAGCTCAAAACTTGCTCGAGCTAGAGATCCAATTCCTAACCCTGAAGAAGGGAAGCATGTCAATCGATGAATACACGAACAAATTCACAGAAAAGATGGAGTTTGCCTTGCGTCTTGTCCCAGATGAGCTGAAAAAATTTGACAAGTACGCTAAGGGACTCCCATGGGAGTACGCGGTGCCAGTACGTCAGGCGCATACTCTGGAGGCAGCTATCTGGGCTGCCAAGTCTGTGGAGGATATGATTAAGGGAAGAGCTGCCAGCAAGGTTGAGGTTGGCGAGAAGAGGAAATTTGAAGGGTCTTCTAAACCCAACAAAAAGAAGAGCAAGTTCGGTTCAAAGAAGCTCGGGTGAAGAGGAAATAAATTGAAATAGAAGTGCAAGAAGAAGCACTCGGGAAAATGTAGCGGGGAAGTAACCTGTTACAAGTGCGGGAAAACGGGGCAGTATGCTAATGAGTGCACCATCAACAAGAGGGTGTTCTACGAGTGTGATGAAGAAGGGCATATTGCTAAGGATTGCCCAAAGAAGAAAGATACGGGAAGGCCCAACGTTCCACCAAAGCCGAAGGTGAGAGCCTTCCAGATGACGCTCGAGGCTGCGAAGGAGGCAGCAGATGTCGCTTCAGGTACCTTTCTTGTAAATGGTTTGCCTGCCAATATACTATTTGATTCCGGAGCCAAATACTCCTTTGTGTCGTGTAAATTTGGTGGGAAACTAGCATTACCTGTAGAAAAACTTGATAATGCCCTGATTGTAGAAGTTGCCAGTGGCAAGTTCGTACCTGTTAGTGATCGTATTAGGAACATCGTCATCAACTTAAACGAAAACGAATTCCACGAGGAGCTATTACCCATAGAGTTAAACGGTTTCGACATCGTTTTGGGTATAGGTTTGCTTAGCACCAACGATGTTGAGATTCAATGCCGAAATAAGATAGTAAGGGTAAACCCACCCGGAAAGGAATCATTTATGGTGTACGGGGACAAACGCAGAGTGAATTCTAGAATCATCTCCCTAATGAAAGCCATGAAATGTTTGTCCAAAGGATGTGCATCATACTTGGCATTCGTAATCGATGCTAAAAAGGAAAAGAAAGAGGTGCAGAATATACCGGCTGTGTGCGATTATCCGGAAGTCTTTCCCAAAGATCTTCCCGGATTACCACCTGATAGACAAGTGGAGTTTCGGATAGACTTGTTACCAGGTACGACACCAATAGCAAAAGTACCTTACCGATTAGCACCGACAGAGATGAAGGAGCTTATGACGCAACTTCAGGAGCTGTTGGACAACGGTTTCATTCGACCTAGTTCATCATCCTGGGGAGCTCCGGTGTTATTCGTGTTGGGTTTTGAGCATTCTAACACTCCTATGGTGTACATGCAACCCTATAAACCTTGGATCTATGTTTTCTCTATCATACATGCAAATAAGAACTTTCCAAGGCTTTAATCCTAACTAGCACATTATGAAGATCCTATACTACAAAGTACTAGTTAGATGACATACCTTTTTATTGTGGTTGTTTCCTTAGTGCTTTAAGAGCTTAGCCCAAATAGTGTGGAAGCCTCAAGTGGAATCACAAATCACCACAAACCTTGGAAACTTGAGAGAATAGTAACACATAAGTAGAAATCGGCCACACCTTGTATTACACATACACTCATGCCATTTTAGGTGCCAAGTACTCCTTTATATAGTGTGGTGGATTAGGGTTACATCCATGTAAACCCTAATACCCATGTCTTTTCATTTCCATGAGATCCATGGGTTAAGCTCCATGGACTTACCATTCAAGCCTAACCCATTCCAAATAAGCATTAGCTCACACTATATAAATACTTGAGCCCATATTTAATTAGTCATACTTATTATCACTAAATTAATTCCAAATTAATTTAAGATCAATACTAAATAAATAATATGATTTCATATTAATATATTAGAACTTATAATATATTAATAAATCATAACTTATACTATTCTTACAAGATTATCCATATAAATTGTTCGGGTGAAGTGCGACCCAAATGGACCATGCCGGGTCGGGTCAAGTACATACCATTTATAGTTATGGACTTAGACATTAATCCAATAGTCTCCCACTTGGATAAGTCTAAAACTATTATTGAGTATGACTTCAAAACCTAACTGGCAATCGTAGCTTTTAAAGCTGTTGTCGAACTCTGACCTTGTAAATGACTTGTCCATTAGATAAGGGATCATATATTCCTCCATTCTGGATATCATATGGACTGAGACATGAATTATAATCATTATATATGTCCATTTGTTGTTTTCTGATTTCTGATTTATAACGACGGACTGATTGAACAAATCAAATCAGTCCTGGCTTGGCCAAGCACTCACATGTGTCATCATTAAATCATCGAGGGGCCCATAGATATCACTTTTATCCCGAAGGTAAAAGGAATGGATAAACTTTGACTCATATGGCTTGTTCTGATACTTGTTGAATCATACACAAAGGCACGTTTTATAACATCGAGTTACTAATGCATTTTCGTGCAATCAATGTACTATCAACTCATAGCACCGGTTGAATCCAATACTCAGAACTTATGAGCATTCATGAGTGTTTTAGCACAACGTTGTCCACCAACTTGGACCTCTACAAGCCAACCCATGACAGTCTTGATTCATATCTACTTCCAACATATGACCGACTGTGGATGGTTTGAATAACTTAGTCATTCCGGAAGAATAACCTAGTTATTATGGAAGTCAAAACATGCAAAGTGAAACAAAAGAATAAACGAATCTACTATGGTATCAAAACCTATGAATATAAATAAAACACTTTCTATTTATCACCATACTGATTACTCATTATTCATTGTTTCGGTTTTATCAACTATATACTTGAATTAAAACACCAGGTGTCCCATGCTCCAAGCATGTACACTATTTTTTCTAAACAATAGCTTTGCCTTACACCAAGTATGAACTCTATGTTTGTCTATGATCCTTTTCTTTGTGAACTAGATCAATTGAACATAATATCAATGATTCTCTTTTCACACTCCCAATTCCTTGTCTTAAATGTAAGAATTCCAAATTCCTATCATTTATCGAAATCTGTTTAGATTTTAAACTTATATGCACTGTTCCTCTTGTAGTGATTATGCACAAAGCCACAAAGGCTTGGCAACAATCATTACAACTTATCCCAATGGAGAGCAATTCCATGGAAACGATGTCTCAGATTCAAAGAGCATTGCTTTGAACATGCTTCTTGCATTAAGTTTCTTTAACCTTACACAGATTGCTTCCATCTATGAAGACAACTCTATATTCCCATTTTGACTACCACTTATGAACAAGAGTTGCCTCTTTTCAGACCATGTCAATATGGTCCTTCTAATATTAACAGTATAATTCCAACTGTCCTTGAGCAACCAATCTTTGGTAAACCTTAGATTGTCCTCGACAATTGCTTAATCACTTTAGTCATATCCAATTCTAGACATTTTCTTCCTTAATGCCCCAAGGCATTTGGAAAATTTAGAAAGGATTATAGCACATGTAATCGATCATGTACCCAAAGTAAATGGGACACGATTCATGATGTTTCACATAAAGACATGGTTCTAGACCAGTCTTTTGCCATAATAATTTTTGTTTGCCATATTCTAAAAAATTTGACTATGAAAAGGGATGCCGTAATCATAATTGAATTTTGAGAACGCAATATATAGAATTTTCTTAAGTTGAACCAATCCAACATGAAATTCATATATATATTCTTGACTAAAGGTGATTAAAATCTCAATATAAGCTCTTTAGAAAGATTATAAACTCAATCTAAGCTTTTTAGAATTGAAATGAAGTATAATTTCCTCTCCCTTAATTATAGCAAAACAACTTTTTCAACCCCTGCAACCTCACGAATTGAAACTTTTGTTTTCTATAATTAACATTGCTAACTTGCAATACTTATCATAATTATCATGCTCCCACTAACATGATGATTATTAGCACAACACTTATAGCTTTGACATGTATCCATAAAACAGCTGGACCTCTAGAAGTCAATACTTTATTGACATTCTTACCAAAGTTCAGATTTCTGATACTAGATTGCTTTGATAAGACTTTATCAAAATCATACACCTTATCTTAGATAGATCACAGGTGTGTCTAAACAATTTCAGAACTATGAAAAGGAATGTCGTAATCATAGTCTCAATTGTTTAGACCTTTTCCATTTCTCATAAGTCCATGTTGGTGTTGATGGGTTTTAGCTATAAGAACATCCTATGTGCTCATACAAGCCCTAATGCTTGGATCTAGGTTTCTCTATTGTACATGCAATTTATCCAAGACTATAAACCCTAGATCTAGCATATGATAATCAATATAACATATAATTAGGGTTTAAATCATACCTTGATTGTTATGTAGCAATAACAATCTCAAATCCTTCTTGTATTGACTTTAGAAAGCTTAGAGTCACAAATGTCACTCCTCTAATGGTTCACAAACACCATGTAACAGCCCGAAATTCTCAGGTATTGTTTAATTATGTTTTGGGGTGGATTGAGAGGGGACTCGGCGAGTTGGAGCCTAGACTCGCCGAGTAGGATCGCAGACTTGGTCGCGGGTCCGCGACTGGACTCGACGAGTCCAGATATGGACTCGGCGAGTCGACGCTGTTCAGCAGAAACCCTAACCGTTCAGTTTTGGTTCGTATTTAATGCTCTTATAGGCCGTCATTGTCTGTCTTTAGTCGATTGAGAGGAACCCTAAACGGCTGTGGGCATCTAGAGCAAGATTGGAGGATATTAGGGCTTGAAGGAAATTGTTGGGCAAGGAAGAGAAGGGTTTAGGCTAAAGGAACAGCAAGGGATTCGAGTTCTGCGGTTTGGAGACACAGAGAGGACATATTCCAGGTAATATTTCGGATTCCCTTCTGTTGTTTGATGTGTTTATGAATTTAGGGTTTATAGAACCCATTTGGTGATTAAATGAATTAGTGCCTTGTTACCCAACGACTATAATCTTGTAGTAGGACCTTTAGAGGTCCAGAAGGTCCCATGCATGTGTATTTCGGGACGAGACCTATCTCAGGAAGCAGTTTGATCGACTGCATGGCGTGGACTCGCCGAGTCCGATGAACAGACTCGGCGAGTAGCTTGAAGATTCATTGGGACTCGCCGAGTTGTTCTTCAGACTCGGCGAGTGGAGTCGGGGTGGCCCCGCGATTCTTCCAGGAGTAACTCGTCGGGTCGAGGAGGGTACTCGACGAGTAGATAAGGAATCTCAGAAGGTTGGAGGACGTCTAGACTCGCCGAGTCGCCAAGGTACTCGCCGAGTCCGGTCGAGTTGACCGTTGACCGTTGACCAGAGTTGACCTAAGTCTGACTTCTTAGGGATAGTCACACTTAGAAGATATGAGTGCTAATGAGATATGTGATGTTATAGGAGGGTTGTAGCTCGTTGGTTTGTGCACGAGTGATTTCAGGAGTTGCTAGCTTTCAGCATTTACGAGGTGAGTCTTCTCACTATACTGTACCCGGAAGGGTGGACTGTGTGACCGGAAGGTCGGATATGATATGTGATATGTATGCTATATGTGGTAAGTTATTTGTTATATGTGCTATGTATGTTATGGGCCGGAAGGCGATTATATTATGGGCCGGAAGGCAATATGTTATGGGCCGGAAGGCGATATGTTGTGTGATGGACCGGAAGGTCGGCGTAGGTAAGGCCGGAAGGTTTACCCAGCAGGGACGGAAGTCCCCTGAGACACATGGACCGGAAGGTCAGGCCTGGAAAGGCGTATGTGCGTAAGTTGTATATTGGGGAACTCACTAAACATTTATGCTTACAGTTGTTGTGCATGTATTTCAGGTACTAGCGAGGACCGTGGGAAGGCGCCGGCATGATCGATACACACTGAAGATTGTTTTTATGATCTTGGGATTTTGAATATATGTATTTGACAGGATGCTTAAACTATTTATGCCTTGTTTTAAATGGAATTAATTATGTTTTTAAAATGAAAAATTTGTTTGAAAAATTTGAGTTATTACAATTGGTATCAGAGCCTTGGTTTGAGAGATTCGGGTGCACCTTCGGGGGTAACTGAACTCAAACCGAGGATTTGAGGAAACTTTTCAAATAAAGGCATAAACGTTTGTAAATGGTTTTGTGGTAAGCAAGAAAGAAGCAGTGTGTAGGATCAGTCAGCGCCCGAACGGTAAAGATCCCCAAAATACCTTACAATATTATATGATGTGAATTGTTATGCATGCTAGAAGACTAGGTATTCATGATAGGACTAGAGTGGCCTGATTTGTGATGCCTTAGTCTAAGGAAGTTTGCTTATATGAGATGCCTTGCTAGTATGCGGGTAGATAGTGCATATCAGAAGTAGAGTACTCACTATCCGAAGTTTGGGGAGGAGGACTTGGGATGAACACTGATGCGGTGTGGTCGGTAGTATTGGGCCCGTACTACCGAGGACACCGGGTCAGTGGGAAACCCAAGTAAGAATCCCTGGATATCGGGGACGGGGTAGGGTCGCGTTATCGAGTGCAATTACACTTGATGGAGTCTCTGATAGTTTTATGTTGTATTTCAGAGACATCATGGTTAGACCACGCCACGGAGCGAGTACGAGCGGTGTGAGTGACGAGGATATTCGCCAGATGATTCACGAGGAGGTGGCGGCGGCGATCCGAGCTGAGATCCCGGAGATGTTTGGGTCTATTAAGACCACCCTGATGGAGACATTTGATGAGCGGTACGCCGCGTTGACTGAGGCTGCAACCGCTGCAGCTATCGCAGCTGTGGCCGCTGCTAGGCCACAGGGAGGTGACTCGTTGTTGTTCCGAGAGTTCAGCAACACGAAGCCACCGGAGTTCGATGGGACGCAGGATCCGATTGCTGCGATGAGGTGGATCGCGGATATAGAGGGGTGCTTCTACACTTGTTCATGCCCGGAGCACCTGAGGGTACGGTTCGCTTTGAACCAGCTCCGCCTGGGAGCGAAGGACTGGTGGAAGTTCGTGACAGCGAATTTCACTTTGGCAGAGACTACAGCGGTGACATGGGAGGGGTTTACTGCCATGTTCAGGGATGAGTACGTTCCCCCGGTGGAGAGGGAACGATTGGTGTAGGAGTTCTTAACCCTCAAGCAGGGTACCGATTCTGTTGCGGTGATTACACGGAAGTTTCATGAGAGGGCGATGTTTTGCCCTGAGCTGGTGTCCTCAGAGCAGGCTCGGATGGGCCGGTACTTGGGAGTGTTGAGGAGGGATATCCGGGAGTTTGTATCGAACTCCACCTACCATACTTTTGCTGAGCTTCAGGCGAATGCCAGGAAGCGCGAGATCGAGTTGGAGACCCAGACTCGGGAGGAGGCTGAGTCTCAGCGGGTGGACCGGCGACCGGCTCAGTTCCAGCCGGCAGCCAAGCGGACCAAGTCCGCTGATTCGAGGACAGGAGGTTCGAAGGGTCGCACTTGCGGGAAGTGCGGCAAGAGTCATGATGGAGTATGTCGATCTGGTGCTTGCTACAAGTGTGGCAAGGAGGGGCACATTGCTAGGGAGTGTCCCAAGGGATTTACGGTTTGCTTTCATTGCAACCAGACTGGCCATAGGAAGGCCGAGTGCCCTCAGCTTCTTCAGGGATCTGCACCTGCTGCCGGAGTTACTGCGACTCGACCGGTGAAGGCCGAGGCCCCGAGGGCTCGGGGAAGAGCCTTTCAGCTGACTGCGGAGGAGGTCCGCGCTGCGCCCGATGTTGTGGCAGGTATGTTGTAATTCATGTAATTATTTTAATGTCGATATGTTATGCTTATGTTATTATGCGCGTAGGTACTTTCCTTGTGAACTCTGTGCCTGCCTTAGTGTTATTTGACTCGGGTGCGAGTAGGTCCTTTGTGTCCTTAGCCTTTAGTCAGCATATCGGCGTTAGTTGTGAGTCGTTGAGTCGACCTTTGAGAGTCTCTATAGCTGACGAGAAGGTGATTTGTGCTACGGAGGTTCTTCGGGGATGTGTACTAGAGATTTTCGGGGTTGGATTCCCGATTGATCTGATTCCTATCGCGATGGGGGATGTCTGTGTCATCGTGGGCATGGACTGGCTGAGCCGATTCGGCGCTGTCATCGACTGTGAGCGTCAGTTGGTGACTATACGAGACCCTAGAGGGGGAGTTCTTTCGGTGTACGGCGAGGGTACCCGTTCGGGATCAGCTTTTTGTTCGGCCGCTAGGGCGAGGCAGTGTCTACAGCAGGGCTGTAAGGGTTTTGTGGCGTATGTGTTGGATACGCGGGAGATCGCCGAGAGACCGAAGTCAGTTGAGGAGGTCCCTGTGGTGCGTGAGTTTTCAGATGTTTTTCCCGAGGAGTTGCCGGGAGTACCTCCTGTGAGGCAAGTAGAGTTTGGTATCGATCTGGTTCCGGGGGCCGCGCCTATTGCCAAAGTGCCCTATCGTCTTGCACCTCCAGAGATGCAAGAATTGTCCTCGCAACTCCAGGAGTTGCTGGGGAAGGGATTCATTCGGCCGAGCAGCTCGCCATGGGGAGCACCTATTCTGTTCGTCAAAAAGAAGGATGGTTCACACCGGATGTGCATTGATTACCGGGAGTTGAACAAGCTAACGGTCAAGAACCGTTACCCGTTGCCGAGGATCGATGATTTATTCGATCAGTTGCAGGGAGCATCTTGGTTTTCCAAGATCGATCTGAGGTCAGGATACCATCAGGTGAGAGTACGGGATGAAGACGTCTAGAAGACAGCGTTTAGGACGCGATATGGGCATTATGAGTTTGTGGTGATGCCTTTTGGACTCACCAATGCCCCGACTATGTTCATGGATCTCATGAACAGGGTATGCAGGCCGATGTTGGATCGGTCAGTGATCGTATTTATCGACGACATCCTGGTGTATTCGAGATCTAGAGAGCAGCATGAGGAGCATTTGTGGGAGGTCCTGGAGGTATTGAGGTCGGAGAAGCTTTATGCAAAGTTCTCAAAATGTGACTTCTGGTTGCGGGAGGTCCAGTTTCTAGGACATGTGGTTAATCAGAAAGGGATATTGGTCGATCTGACCAAGGTTGAGGCGGTGATGAGTTGGGAGGTGCCGAAGTCACCCTCTGAGATCAGAAGTTTCCTTGGGTTGGCAGGGTATTATCGGAGGTTTATCAAAGATTTCTCCAAGATCGCAGTGCCACTCACCAGATTGACCCGGAAGGGTGTTACATTCTCATGGGGGCCCGAGCAGCAGACCTCCTTTGAGACACTTCGCCAGAGATTGTGCGAAGCCCCGGTATTAGCTCTCCCAGAAGGGATGGAAGATTTCGTGGTATATTGCGACGCATCGATTTCGGGATTGGGTGCAGTGTTGATGCAGAGGGGTCATGTGATAGCTTATGCGTCGAGGCAGCTGAAGCCTCATGAGGCGAGATATCCCACGCATGATTTAGAGTTGGGGGCAGTAGTGTTCGCTCTCAAGATTTGGCGTCACTACTTGTATGGGGTTCGATGTACGATTTACACGGACCATAAGAGTTTGAAGTATTTGATGGATCAGCCCAACCTAAATATGCGTCAGAGGAGGTGGTTGGATGTGGTCAAGGATTATGATTGTGAAATCCTGTACCACCCAGGCAAGGCTAATGTGGTAGCCGATGCATTGAGCCGCAGGGCGGAGAGCACTCCATTGCGAGACGTATGCTTGAGACTGACTGTGATGACTCCTGTATTGGATGATATTCGTAGGGCACAGGCAGAGGCTGTACGACCAGAAATGCAGAAGAAAGAGCGGGTTGTGGGGTTAATCTCAGAGTTTGTTAAGGATAGTCAAGGGCTTATGACGTTTCAGGGTCGAGTCTGGGTATCGTTCGCGGGCGGTACTCGTACTACTTTGATGGAAGAGGCTCATAGATCTAAATTCTCGATTCATCCCGGTGCTACAAAGATGTATTTGGATTTGAGGAAAGAATATTGGTGGCCCTGTATGAAGAGGGACGTGGCATGGTTCGTTGAGAGGTGCTTGACCTGCCGTAGGGTTAAGGCTGAGCTCCAGAGACCGCATGGCAAGTTACAGCCATTGGAGATCCCCGAGTGGAAGTGGGAACAGATCACTATGGATTTTATCACCAAATTGCCGAGGACTGCTAGGGGAGTTGATGCAATTTGGGTGATTGTGGATAGGTTGACGAAGAGTGCACACTTCCTTGCCATCAGTGAGAGTTCTTCAGCGGAGAAGTTGGCGGAGATATATGTGAGAGAGGTGGTATCTCGGCACGGGGTGCCGATCTCGATTGTGTCAGACCGTGATGTGCGCTTTTCTTCCAGATTCTGGAAGAAATTCCATGAGGAGCTGGGTACTAAATTGCATTTTAGTACCGCATACCATCCCCAGACAGATGGTCAGAGCGAGCGGACGATTCAGACGCTGGAGGACATGCTCCGAGCGTGTGTGTTAGACTTCGGGGGTAGTTGGGATGCGTATTTACCATTGGCAGAGTTCTCCTACAACAACAGCCATCATTCGAGCATTGGTATGCCACCTTTCGAGCTGTTGTATGGTAGGAGGTGTCGGACCCCCATTTGCTGGGGAGAGGTGGGACAGAGAGTGATGGGCAGCACGGAGATCGTGCTCCAGACGACAG
This sequence comes from Lactuca sativa, assembly GCF_002870075.4. Lineage (NCBI taxonomy): Eukaryota > Viridiplantae > Streptophyta > Magnoliopsida > Asterales > Asteraceae > Lactuca > Lactuca sativa. Next base: position 65,538,199 of record NC_056628.2, read on the forward strand.
AGCAGATTCAGCAAGTGAGACAAAGGTTATTGACTGCCCAGAGCCGACAGAAGAGTTATGCAGACAGGCGCCGATCCGAGCTTGAATTTCAGGTCGGCGACTTCGTTCTCCTGAAGGTCTCTCCTTGGAAAGGAGTGATTCGATTCAGGAAGAGGGGCAAATTGGGGCCCCGGTATATTGGACCCTTTCGTGTGATCGCGAGGATAGGCCGGGTAGCCTATCGGTTGGAGTTACCAGCGGAGTTGGGTCAGATCCATGACACTTTTCACGTGTCGCAGTTGAGGAAGTGCATAGCCGATGAGTCGGCAGTGATTCCATTGGAGGATATCCAGGTGGATGCGAGCCTGAATTATGCGGAGAGACCAGTGGCTATCAGAGATCGGAAGATCAAGGTTCTGAGGAACAAGGAGGTACCTCTGGTGTTGGTTCAATGGCAACACCGTAAGGGATCAGAAATGACTTGGGAACCGGAGCGCGAAATGCGGGAGCAACATCCGGAACTATTTGCAGAGTGAGACTTCGAGGGCGAAGTCTAATCCAAGTGGGGGAGAGTTGTAACAGCCCGAAATTCTCAGGTATTGTTTAATTATGTTTTGGGGTGGATTGAGAGGGGACTCGGCGAGTTGGAGCCCAGACTCGCCGAGTAGGATCGCAGACTTGGTCGCGGGTCCGCGACTGGACTCGACGAGTCCAGATATGGACTCGGCGAGTCGACGCTGTTCAGCAGAAACCCTAACCGTTCAGTTTTGGTTCGTATTTAATGCTCTTATAGGCCGTCATTGTCTGTCTTTAGTCGATTGAGAGGAACCCTAAACGGCTGTGGGCATCTAGAGCAAGATTGGAGGATATTAGGGCTTGAAGGAAATTGTTGGGCAAGGAAGAGAAGGGTTTAGGCTAAAGGAACAGCAAGGGATTCGAGTTCTGCGGTTTGGAGACACAGAGAGGACATATTCCAGGTAATATTTCGGATTCCCTTCTGTTGTTTGATGTGTTTATGAATTTAGGGTTTATAGAACCCATTTGGTGATTAAATGAATTAGTGCCTTGTTACCCAACGACTATAATCTTGTAGTAGGACCTTTAGAGGTCCAGAAGGTCCCATGCATGTGTATTTCGGGACGAGACCTATCTCAGGAAGCAGTTTGATCGACTGCATGGCGTGGACTCGCCGAGTCCGATGAACAGACTCGGCGAGTAGCTTGAAGATTCATTGGGACTCGCCGAGTTGTTCTTCAGACTCGGCGAGTGGAGTCGGGGTGGCCCCGCGATTCTTCCAGGAGTAACTCGTCGGGTCGAGGAGGGTACTCGACGAGTAGATAAGGAATCTCAGAAGGTTGGAGGACGTCTAGACTCGCCGAGTCGCCAAGGTACTCGCCGAGTCCGGTCGAGTTGACCGTTGACCGTTGACCAGAGTTGACCTAAGTCTGACTTCTTAGGGATAGTCACACTTAGAAGATATGAGTGCTAATGAGATATGTGATGTTATAGGAGGGTTGTAGCTCGTTGGTTTGTGCACGAGTGATTTCAGGAGTTGCTAGCTTTCAGCATTTACGAGGTGAGTCTTCTCACTATACTGTACCCGGAAGGGTGGACTGTGTGACCGGAAGGTCGGATATGATATGTGATATGTATGCTATATGTGGTAAGTTATTTGTTATATGTGCTATGTATGTTATGGGCCGGAAGGCGATTATATTATGGGCCGGAAGGCAATATGTTATGGGCCGGAAGGCGATATGTTGTGTGATGGACCGGAAGGTCGGCGTAGGTAAGGCCGGAAGGTTTACCCAGCAGGGACGGAAGTCCCCTGAGACACATGGACCGGAAGGTCAGGCCTGGAAAGGCGTATGTGCGTAAGTTGTATATTGGGGAACTCACTAAACATTTATGCTTACAGTTGTTGTGCATGTATTTCAGGTACTAGCGAGGACCGTGGGAAGGCGCCGGCATGATCGATACACACTGAAGATTGTTTTTATGATCTTGGGATTTTGAATATATGTATTTGACAGGATGCTTAAACTATTTATGCCTTGTTTTAAATGGAATTAATTATGTTTTTAAAATGAAAAATTTGTTTGAAAAATTTGAGTTATTACAATTGGTATCAGAGCCTTGGTTTGAGAGATTCGGGTGCACCTTCGGGGGTAACTGAACTCAAACCGAGGATTTGAGGAAACTTTTCAAATAAAGGCATAAACGTTTGTAAATGGTTTTGTGGTAAGCAAGAAAGAAGCAGTGTGTAGGATCAGTCAGCGCCCGAACGGTAAAGATCCCCAAAATACCTTACAATATTATATGATGTGAATTGTTATGCATGCTAGAAGACTAGGTATTCATGATAGGACTAGAGTGGCCTGATTTGTGATGCCTTAGTCTAAGGAAGTTTGCTTATATGAGATGCCTTGCTAGTATGCGGGTAGATAGTGCATATCAGAAGTAGAGTACTCACTATCCGAAGTTTGGGGAGGAGGACTTGGGATGAACACTGATGCGGTGTGGTCGGTAGTATTGGGCCCGTACTACCGAGGACACCGGGTCAGTGGGAAACCCAAGTAAGAATCCCTGGATATCGGGGACGGGGTAGGGTCGCGTTATCGAGTGCAATTACACTTGATGGAGTCTCTGATAGTTTTATGTTGTATTTCAGAGACATCATGGTTAGACCACGCCACGGAGCGAGTACGAGCGGTGTGAGTGACGAGGATATTCGCCAGATGATTCACGAGGAGGTGGCGGCGGCGATCCGAGCTGAGATCCCGGAGATGTTTGGGTCTATTAAGACCACCCTGATGGAGACATTTGATGAGCGGTACGCCGCGTTGACTGAGGCTGCAACCGCTGCAGCTATCGCAGCTGTGGCCGCTGCTAGGCCACAGGGAGGTGACTCGTTGTTGTTCCGAGAGTTCAGCAACACGAAGCCACCGGAGTTCGATGGGACGCAGGATCCGATTGCTGCGATGAGGTGGATCGCGGATATAGAGGGGTGCTTCTACACTTGTTCATGCCCGGAGCACCTGAGGGTACGGTTCGCTTTGAACCAGCTCCGCCTGGGAGCGAAGGACTGGTGGAAGTTCGTGACAGCGAATTTCACTTTGGCAGAGACTACAGCGGTGACATGGGAGGGGTTTACTGCCATGTTCAGGGATGAGTACGTTCCCCCGGTGGAGAGGGAACGATTGGTGTAGGAGTTCTTAACCCTCAAGCAGGGTACCGATTCTGTTGCGGTGATTACACGGAAGTTTCATGAGAGGGCGATGTTTTGCCCTGAGCTGGTGTCCTCAGAGCAGGCTCGGATGGGCCGGTACTTGGGAGTGTTGAGGAGGGATATCCGGGAGTTTGTATCGAACTCCACCTACCATACTTTTGCTGAGCTTCAGGCGAATGCCAGGAAGCGCGAGATCGAGTTGGAGACCCAGACTCGGGAGGAGGCTGAGTCTCAGCGGGTGGACCGGCGACCGGCTCAGTTCCAGCCGGCAGCCAAGCGGACCAAGTCCGCTGATTCGAGGACAGGAGGTTCGAAGGGTCGCACTTGCGGGAAGTGCGGCAAGAGTCATGATGGAGTATGTCGATCTGGTGCTTGCTACAAGTGTGGCAAGGAGGGGCACATTGCTAGGGAGTGTCCCAAGGGATTTACGGTTTGCTTTCATTGCAACCAGACTGGCCATAGGAAGGCCGAGTGCCCTCAGCTTCTTCAGGGATCTGCACCTGCTGCCGGAGTTACTGCGACTCGACCGGTGAAGGCCGAGGCCCCGAGGGCTCGGGGAAGAGCCTTTCAGCTGACTGCGGAGGAGGTCCGCGCTGCGCCCGATGTTGTGGCAGGTATGTTGTAATTCATGTAATTATTTTAATGTCGATATGTTATGCTTATGTTATTATGCGCGTAGGTACTTTCCTTGTGAACTCTGTGCCTGCCTTAGTGTTATTTGACTCGGGTGCGAGTAGGTCCTTTGTGTCCTTAGCCTTTAGTCAGCATATCGGCGTTAGTTGTGAGTCGTTGAGTCGACCTTTGAGAGTCTCTATAGCTGACGAGAAGGTGATTTGTGCTACGGAGGTTCTTCGGGGATGTGTACTAGAGATTTTCGGGGTTGGATTCCCGATTGATCTGATTCCTATCGCGATGGGGGATGTCTGTGTCATCGTGGGCATGGACTGGCTGAGCCGATTCGGCGCTGTCATCGACTGTGAGCGTCAGTTGGTGACTATACGAGACCCTAGAGGGGGAGTTCTTTCGGTGTACGGCGAGGGTACCCGTTCGGGATCAGCTTTTTGTTCGGCCGCTAGGGCGAGGCAGTGTCTACAGCAGGGCTGTAAGGGTTTTGTGGCGTATGTGTTGGATACGCGGGAGATCGCCGAGAGACCGAAGTCAGTTGAGGAGGTCCCTGTGGTGCGTGAGTTTTCAGATGTTTTTCCCGAGGAGTTGCCGGGAGTACCTCCTGTGAGGCAAGTAGAGTTTGGTATCGATCTGGTTCCGGGGGCCGCGCCTATTGCCAAAGTGCCCTATCGTCTTGCACCTCCAGAGATGCAAGAATTGTCCTCGCAACTCCAGGAGTTGCTGGGGAAGGGATTCATTCGGCCGAGCAGCTCGCCATGGGGAGCACCTATTCTGTTCGTCAAAAAGAAGGATGGTTCACACCGGATGTGCATTGATTACCGGGAGTTGAACAAGCTAACGGTCAAGAACCGTTACCCGTTGCCGAGGATCGATGATTTATTCGATCAGTTGCAGGGAGCATCTTGGTTTTCCAAGATCGATCTGAGGTCAGGATACCATCAGGTGAGAGTACGGGATGAAGACGTCTAGAAGACAGCGTTTAGGACGCGATATGGGCATTATGAGTTTGTGGTGATGCCTTTTGGACTCACCAATGCCCCGACTATGTTCATGGATCTCATGAACAGGGTATGCAGGCCGATGTTGGATCGGTCAGTGATCGTATTTATCGACGACATCCTGGTGTATTCGAGATCTAGAGAGCAGCATGAGGAGCATTTGTGGGAGGTCCTGGAGGTATTGAGGTCGGAGAAGCTTTATGCAAAGTTCTCAAAATGTGACTTCTGGTTGCGGGAGGTCCAGTTTCTAGGACATGTGGTTAATCAGAAAGGGATATTGGTCGATCTGACCAAGGTTGAGGCGGTGATGAGTTGGGAGGTGCCGAAGTCACCCTCTGAGATCAGAAGTTTCCTTGGGTTGGCAGGGTATTATCGGAGGTTTATCAAAGATTTCTCCAAGATCGCAGTGCCACTCACCAGATTGACCCGGAAGGGTGTTACATTCTCATGGGGGCCCGAGCAGCAGACCTCCTTTGAGACACTTCGCCAGAGATTGTGCGAAGCCCCGGTATTAGCTCTCCCAGAAGGGATGGAAGATTTCGTGGTATATTGCGACGCATCGATTTCGGGATTGGGTGCAGTGTTGATGCAGAGGGGTCATGTGATAGCTTATGCGTCGAGGCAGCTGAAGCCTCATGAGGCGAGATATCCCACGCATGATTTAGAGTTGGGGGCAGTAGTGTTCGCTCTCAAGATTTGGCGTCACTACTTGTATGGGGTTCGATGTACGATTTACACGGACCATAAGAGTTTGAAGTATTTGATGGATCAGCCCAACCTAAATATGCGTCAGAGGAGGTGGTTGGATGTGGTCAAGGATTATGATTGTGAAATCCTGTACCACCCAGGCAAGGCTAATGTGGTAGCCGATGCATTGAGCCGCAGGGCGGAGAGCACTCCATTGCGAGACGTATGCTTGAGACTGACTGTGATGACTCCTGTATTGGATGATATTCGTAGGGCACAGGCAGAGGCTGTACGACCAGAAATGCAGAAGAAAGAGCGGGTTGTGGGGTTAATCTCAGAGTTTGTTAAGGATAGTCAAGGGCTTATGACGTTTCAGGGTCGAGTCTGGGTATCGTTCGCGGGCGGTACTCGTACTACTTTGATGGAAGAGGCTCATAGATCTAAATTCTCGATTCATCCCGGTGCTACAAAGATGTATTTGGATTTGAGGAAAGAATATTGGTGGCCCTGTATGAAGAGGGACGTGGCATGGTTCGTTGAGAGGTGCTTGACCTGCCGTAGGGTTAAGGCTGAGCTCCAGAGACCGCATGGCAAGTTACAGCCATTGGAGATCCCCGAGTGGAAGTGGGAACAGATCACTATGGATTTTATCACCAAATTGCCGAGGACTGCTAGGGGAGTTGATGCAATTTGGGTGATTGTGGATAGGTTGACGAAGAGTGCACACTTCCTTGCCATCAGTGAGAGTTCTTCAGCGGAGAAGTTGGCGGAGATATATGTGAGAGAGGTGGTATCTCGGCACGGGGTGCCGATCTCGATTGTGTCAGACCGTGATGTGCGCTTTTCTTCCAGATTCTGGAAGAAATTCCATGAGGAGCTGGGTACTAAATTGCATTTTAGTACCGCATACCATCCCCAGACAGATGGTCAGAGCGAGCGGACGATTCAGACGCTGGAGGACATGCTCCGAGCGTGTGTGTTAGACTTCGGGGGTAGTTGGGATGCGTATTTACCATTGGCAGAGTTCTCCTACAACAACAGCCATCATTCGAGCATTGGTATGCCACCTTTCGAGCTGTTGTATGGTAGGAGGTGTCGGACCCCCATTTGCTGGGGAGAGGTGGGACAGAGAGTGATGGGCAGCACGGAGATCGTGCTCCAGACGACAGAGCAGATTCAGCAAGTGAGACAAAGGTTATTGACTGCCCAGAGCCGACAGAAGAGTTATGCAGACAGGCGCCGATCCGAGCTTGAATTTCAGGTCGGCGACTTCGTTCTCCTGAAGGTCTCTCCTTGGAAAGGAGTGATTCGATTCAGGAAGAGGGGCAAATTGGGGCCCCGGTATATTGGACCCTTTCGTGTGATCGCGAGGATAGGCCGGGTAGCCTATCGGTTGGAGTTACCAGCGGAGTTGGGTCAGATCCATGACACTTTTCACGTGTCGCAGTTGAGGAAGTGCATAGCCGATGAGTCGGCAGTGATTCCATTGGAGGATATCCAGGTGGATGCGAGCCTGAATTATGCGGAGAGACCAGTGGCTATCAGAGATCGGAAGATCAAGGTTCTGAGGAACAAGGAGGTACCTCTGGTGTTGGTTCAATGGCAACACCGTAAGGGATCAGAAATGACTTGGGAACCGGAGCGCGAAATGCGGGAGCAACATCCGGAACTATTTGCAGAGTGAGACTTCGAGGGCGAAGTCTAATCCAAGTGGGGGAGAGTTGTAACAGCCCGAAATTCTCAGGTATTGTTTAATTATGTTTTGGGGTGGATTGAGAGGGGACTCGGCGAGTTGGAGCCCAGACTCGCCGAGTAGGATCGCAGACTTGGTCGCGGGTCCGCGACTGGACTCGACGAGTCCAGATATGGACTCGGCGAGTCGACGCTGTTCAGCAGAAACCCTAACCGTTCAGTTTTGGTTCGTATTTAATGCTCTTATAGGCCGTCATTGTCTGTCTTTAGTCGATTGAGAGGAACCCTAAACGGCTGTGGGCATCTAGAGCAAGATTGGAGGATATTAGGGCTTGAAGGAAATTGTTGGGCAAGGAAGAGAAGGGTTTAGGCTAAAGGAACAGCAAGGGATTCGAGTTCTGCGGTTTGGAGACACAGAGAGGACATATTCCAGGTAATATTTCGGATTCCCTTCTGTTGTTTGATGTGTTTATGAATTTAGGGTTTATAGAACCCATTTGGTGATTAAATGAATTAGTGCCTTGTTACCCAACGACTATAATCTTGTAGTAGGACCTTTAGAGGTCCAGAAGGTCCCATGCATGTGTATTTCGGGACGAGACCTATCTCAGGAAGCAGTTTGATCGACTGCATGGCGTGGACTCGCCGAGTCCGATGAACAGACTCGGCGAGTAGCTTGAAGATTCATTGGGACTCGCCGAGTTGTTCTTCAGACTCGGCGAGTGGAGTCGGGGTGGCCCCGCGATTCTTCCAGGAGTAACTCGTCGGGTCGAGGAGGGTACTCGACGAGTAGATAAGGAATCTCAGAAGGTTGGAGGACGTCTAGACTCGCCGAGTCGCCAAGGTACTCGCCGAGTCCGGTCGAGTTGACCGTTGACCGTTGACCAGAGTTGACCTAAGTCTGACTTCTTAGGGATAGTCACACTTAGAAGATATGAGTGCTAATGAGATATGTGATGTTATAGGAGGGTTGTAGCTCGTTGGTTTGTGCACGAGTGATTTCAGGAGTTGCTAGCTTTCAGCATTTACGAGGTGAGTCTTCTCACTATACTGTACCCGGAAGGGTGGACTGTGTGACCGGAAGGTCGGATATGATATGTGATATGTATGCTATATGTGGTAAGTTATTTGTTATATGTGCTATGTATGTTATGGGCCGGAAGGCGATTATATTATGGGCCGGAAGGCAATATGTTATGGGCCGGAAGGCGATATGTTGTGTGATGGACCGGAAGGTCGGCGTGGGTAAGGCCGGAAGGTTTACCCAGCAGGGACGGAAGTCCCCTGAGACACATGGACCGGAAGGTCAGGCCTGGAAAGGCGTATGTGCGTAAGTTGTATATTGGGGAACTCACTAAGCATTTATGCTTACAGTTGTTGTGCATGTATTTCAGGTACTAGCGAGGACCGTGGGAAGGCGCCGGCATGATCGATACACACTGAAGATTGTTTTTATGATCTTGGGATTTTGAATATATGTATTTGACAGGATGCTTAAACTATTTATGCCTTGTTTTAAATGGAATTAATTATGTTTTTAAAATGAAAAATTTGTTTGAAAAATTTGAGTTGTTACACACCAAGAGCAAGAGGATGAAGAAAAGAAGAGAAGGAGGCTGCCCAAAACGTGTGGAAACCCTAAGGATCTTGTTCACCACGTTTTTGAGGCATAAGGGTTCTATATATAGTGAGGCTATTAGGGTTATCTAACAAGGAAACCCTAATTTGGATGCTTAAGCCCTAAGCAACCCATTGACTCCTTTCCTTAAAGGCCTTGGACGATTTCTAATGGGTTTCCCCATAGAATTAGTCCAACCTTATAATATAAGGCAATCCATAGCCCAAATTTCAATTATCTTATAATTTCAATTCCAGTCCCTTAAGTTTAATTAATCTCTTTTAGTCACAAACTTAATTCTTATTAATTCTTGACTAATATTAATTAAACAATATGATTTCTCCTTGAATATACTATTCTCATAATATATTAATAAATCATATTTAATTCTTTCTCTCCATAATTCATCCTATCAAGTTGCTTTGGTGAAGGCAACCCAAAAGGACCATGCTGTTGGAATAGTGTCTAAGGCTGCAACTATATTAGGCAAGTATTTGATCCGGTTGTGCATGGTCCTTTTGGGTTGCCTTCACCATAGCAACTTGATAAGATGATTTAATAAGAGAGAGTAAATATTATTAATATATTATGAGAATAATATAATGAATAATATATATTGTTATTTGATTAATATAAGTCAAAGAATTAATTAGAATTAATTTGGTGACTTAAAGAGATTAATTAAATAAAGGGGTATAAACTGTCAATTGTTTGATAGTTAGGCTTTAGACTGTAAATCCATTGGGATATGCTTTGGACGAATTCTAAGAGTGTTAGGATAGCCAAAATCGTCCAAAGGCTTATCTATGGAATGGATTTGGATAGCCTTAAGAGAAGATTATCCAATTAGGGTTTAGGATGTAACCCTTAAGGAGTCTACAAGTATAAATAGACCCCATGGCATAGGGAATTCGACACACTTGACCTAAAGTAAGGAACCTCTGGTCGAATTCCTCCCCTCTCCTCTCTCCTAAATCATTCTTCTTGCTATTGGTGTTTGTAAGCCATTAGAGGAGTGACATTTGTGACTCTAGAAGCTCCAAGACCTCAAGATCAACAAGGAACTCAAAGGTATGGTTCTAGATCTGTTTCAATGTTTTCATTTAACCTAATTAGTCATTAGAAGACTTGGATTCAAAAGCATGTTTATTAGAAAGCCTAGATCCAAGCATTAGGGTTTTGCATGCGCACATAGGAAAGTTCTTATGGCTAAAACCCATCAGTGGTATCAGAGCCTAGCTTGGTTTTCTTTAAATTGTTGCTTGATTAACTGAAACAAACCTGCAAAATTCGATTTTTAGGTTTCTGAGTCATGGACTCGGCGAGTTCCAAGGTGGACTCGGCGAGTCCCCTTGTGCACTCGGCGAGTCCAGGCGTCAGGAATGGCCAGATTCGAGATTTCTTTGTAATTATCTTATCTAAACTTTCCATAAACTAATTAGATCAATGTTAATTCGTTTTTCTGATAAATATAACTGCAAACTTGATCTAATTAAAGATATTTATCATATAATAAAATATTTAATTTCCTTATATGATAATTAATTAATTATTTTGATTATTTTGGTAATTATCTTAAAAGAAATCTTGAATAAATCAAATATAGATAATTAGGATATTAATTGTTAATTGGAATTATTTGTTATTTGATCCTCCATGTTTTAAATGTTTAAAACTTGCCCTCAAGTTTTGAAATTTATATTTATGATTAAAAGTTTTAATTTAGACAACTTAAATTTCAAAACCCTAGATTTTAAAAGGTTTAAAATACAACCCTATACTAATATGATATTACTAGCATAATATATATATGTATAACTAAATGCTAGTCTTACCGTTAGTAGGCCTCATTCACGAAGCCGATCTATAAGGTGGGTATAAGGTTGCGGCCTATAAAATGGCGCTTAATGGGTGTACACTCACACCCACCGCTTGCTTGATTGGTGGAGGGTCGTTAGCCGAACGGGTAGGATAGGGCAACCTCATCCTCTCATTAAAAGTATAATAAGAAATACAAAGTAACTACACATATTTTTAAAATTTCCCAATCCTAGTTACTTTAGGAAAAGTGAATTGATGCAATCCCATGAAATTACACTTTACACCTTGCTAAGATGTTAGTGGAGCGTGTGTGGTTTACCGGCACACTAATTGGTTCTAAGCGAAGGTGGCAAAGGGTGATTCATTGTTTATCATAGTTCGATGGAGTGTGTGTGGTTTACCGGCACATCGAATAGGTGATCGTTACAATGAAGGCACCATGTGAATTTGCATGGTAATTCACACCCGCTTTGTGATCCTCGGCATCCCAGTCACAAGCAAGAGGGGCATATCGAGATTTAAACATGCCATTGAATAGTTTCAATGAATCTCATCCGAACCTAGGAGTTCTCAAAAACACTTAGGACTAATAGTTCAAGTTTTGTGATGGAGAATTAGTGAATCGTCATTCACTTACCTTCAATTTATTTGCATGTTAGATTACGGCATCCCTTTTCTAGTATGTAAATGTTATTGTTGGATCCTAGCCCTAATTTTTCTTATTGGGTGATAATTAGGGATTCTTATTCTAATCTATCTTTGTCCATTTCTAATTATAGATGTCGAACGCAAGCAACGCTGCTGCTAGTTCTTTCACGTTGATGAGCCTTTGCCAAAAGGTCACCTTCGATGGAACGAACTTTAGCGAATGGATAAGATACATTCGCACCATTGCTCGCTATGAGGATAAGGAGTATGTCCTCGATGAGAAGCTCGAGAAAATCAACCCTGAAGTTGCTACTCCCGCCGAAATCACCGCCTTTGAAACTCATGAGCGAGATGCAACGAAGGTACATTGCATCATGATCGCCACCATGAACTCCGAATTCCAAAAGTCCTACGAGGACATGTACCCGTACGAGATGCACCAAGACTTATTGGAGAGATACCATCAAAACGCGAGACAAGAGCGTTATGAGATTTTCACCAACATGATTTCCGCAAAGATGGGTCATGGAGAATCTCTTACCGTGCACCTGCAAAAGATGCAAAGGTATGTCGACCGCCTTCGCAAGTTAAATGTTGACTTCGGTGAGGACTTGGCGATCAACATGGTGCTTCACTCTTTGCCTCCGATGTACAACCAATTTAGGATGACCTACCACATGAACAAAGAAGAGGTCACCCTAAGCAAACTCCAAGGTCTCTTGAGGGTCGCTGAGAGCAACTTCAAGGACAAGTCTGTTGCACCCACTCCCAATCCGTCCGCTGCTCCTGTCTTGGCTATTGGTCAAGGGAAAGGAAAGAAGAGGAAAGCTTCATCGAAGAACTATCGCAAGGTGAAAGCCCGAGATGGTGCCTCTTCTAGTGGGACCAAAGTTGATCCCGCTAAGCCCTGCTCTAACCCGAAGGAGGCAGAGTGCCACCACTGCCACAAGATAGGACATTGGAAGAGAAGCTGCCCAGATTACCTGCAAGCAATCAAAGAAGGAAAGATCAAGCCATCTTTCGCAGGTATATACACAATTAAATCTAACGATTCTAATCATGCTATTTCTTGGGTTCTTGATACCGGTTGTGGTTACCACATTTGTTCTAATGTGCAGGGACTAAGAAGAAGTAGGGATGTGGAGCAAGGAAGGATCAATCTAATCATGGGGAACAGAAGATCGTCGCCTGTGACCAAGATTGGAGTGTATTCTTTAGTGCTTAGGAATAGTTTGGTTTTAGATTTGAACAATTGTTGCTATTCGCCAGAAATGGCTAGAAACATCATTTCATTTCATGGTTTATATAGACAAGGATTTAGATTTTCTTTTAATAATGAGAATGGTTCTATTTTAGCCTATCTAAATGGTGTCTTTTACTTTGAAGCTATACCATGTAATGGAATATATGAAACCGTTATGATTGTTGATAACTTAGGAAATGATGTTTTGAATATTAATTCTTCCACTAGTATGGATAAAGCATCTTTGTGGCATTGTCGTCTTGGACATGTCAACAAGAAACGCATAGCCCAACTCCAAAAGGATGGAGTATTGGAGTCATTCGACCTTAGGGAAGATGACACATGCGAGTCTTGTTTACTTGGAAAGATGACTAAGTCACCCTTCACGAGTACATGTGAAAGGGGCGAGGGTCTATTGGACCTAATACATACCGATGTATGTGGACCATTTAGATCATCCACGAAGGATGGGAACCGCTTCTATGTGACTTTTACCGATGACTATAGTAGATATGGGTATATCTACTTAATCAAGCAAAAGTCAGACACCTTTGAAAAGTTCAAAGAGTTCAAGAATGAAGTGGAGAATCAATTGGGCAGGAAAATCAAGATGCTTCGATCCGATCGAGGAGGAGAGTACCTAAGTCTTGAATTCCACGATTATCTCAAGGAGTGTGGAATAGTTTCACAATTGACGCCTCCTAGGACACCGCAGTTGAATGGTGTGGCAGAAAGGCGTAATCGAACCTTATTGGATATGGTTCGCTCTATGATGAATCGTGCTTCACTACCAATCTCTTTTTGGGGGTATTCCTTAGAGACTGCCGCCCATATCCTTAACCGAGTCCCTACTAAGAAGGTTGCCAAAACACCTCACGAGATGTGGACAGGGAAAGCTCCCTCGTTGGCACATATCAAGGTTTGGGGTTGCGAGGTTTTCGTAAGACGAGATACTCACGACAAGCTCGAACCTCGAAGTGAGCGATGTATTTTCATCGGCTACCCGCAGACATCCTTTGGATATCTCTTCTATAGACCGAAGGACAATGTTGTCTTCGTTGCGAGGAGAGGAGTTTTCCGGGAGCGAGAACTCATAAGCCAAGGAGACAGTGGGAGGCAAATCGAACTTGAAGAGATTCAAGAGTCGATAGATGAAGGAACCTCTACTGCTGGCACTCAACCCGAGGAGGAAACTCCGGTTGAACCGATTGACGAATCCTTACCTCTTAGACGTTCCGATAGAGTTAGAGTTCATCCCCAGTTTTATGGCCTTCATATTACCGCCGAAGGGGACACGTATATTAGTGATAGTACACTAATAAATCTTGATGAACCTAATAGCTATAAGGAAGCCATGGTAGGCCCGGAGTCTGTGAAATGGAAAGAGGCAATGGATAGCGAGATCCAATCCATGTATGATAACGAAGTTTGGAATTTGGTTGATTATGTGCTCGGACGTAAGACCGTTGGGTGCAAATGGATCTTCAAGAAGAAGACCGACGTGGATGGAAACGTGCACACATATAAAGCGCGATTGGTTGCGAAGGGCTTTACTCAAACTCCTGGAGTTGACTATGATGAGACCTTCTCACCAGTTGCGAAGATTAAATCTATTAGAGTGATGCTAGCTATTGCCGCATTTCATGATTATGAAATTTGGCAAATGGATGTCAAGACCGCTTTCCTTAACGGGAAGTTGGCTGAGGATGTTTACATGGCTCAGCCAGAGGGGTTTGTGGATCCAAAGCATCCGGATAGAGTGTGTAAGCTTGAGAAGTCCATTTATGGACTTAAGCAAGCATCTCGCAGATGGAATCTTTGCTTCGATGAGAAAGTCAAAGAGTTTGGATTTCTACGAAGCGAAGACGAATCTTGTGTATATGTCAAAGCCAGTGGGAGTATAGTAAGCTTCCTCGTTCTATATGTCGATGACATATTACTCATAGGAAACGACATCCCGACTCTGCAGGAGGTTAAGTCCTGGCTCGGGAAGTGCTTCGCTATGAAGGACCTCGGAGAGGCTTCTTATATTTTGGGAATAAGGATAGTAAGAGAAAGAAGTAAGAGACTAATTGGGCTTAGTCAGAATACTTACTTAGAGAAAGTACTAAAACGTTTTAGTATGGAAAACTCAAAGAAGGGAGAACTACCGATACAAAGTAATGCCAAATTGAGTAAGACTCAAAGTCCGAGTACCGAAGCTGAGATAGCAGAAATGAGTCGAGTACCATACGCTTCCGCAGTTGGCTCAATCATGTACGTTATGACTTGTACTCGCCCTGATGTAGCCTTCGCTTTGAGCATGGTTAGCAGACATCAAGGGAATCCTGGCAAGGCACATTGGATTGAGGTGAAAAACATCCTTAAGTACCTTCGGAGGATGAAGGAATGGTTCTTAGTCCTCGGAGGGAGTGATGACTTGAAGGTGCGAGGGTATAGTGACGCCAGCTTTCAGACCGACAGGGACAACTACCGTTCGCAGTCGGGCTGGGTCTTTACCCTAAATGGAGGAGCAGTGACATGGAAGAGTTCCAAGTAGGAAATTGTAGCTGATTCAACGTGCGAATCAGAGTACATTGCAGCAAGCGAAGCGTCGAAGGAGGCAATATGGCTAAAGAACTTCATTGGTGATCTTGGAGTTGTACCTGCCATAAAGGAGCCAATGGAGATTTTCTGTGATAACGAAGGTGCGGTTGCCTTGACCAAGGAACCGAGGGATCATAGTAGATCAAGACATATCGACAGAAAGTATCACTTCATTAGACATTGTGTAGAAGAAGGAAAACTCATAGTAAAGAGGATATCATCAGAAGATAACCCAACAGATCCGCTTACGAAGGGACTGAGTAGGGTTAAGCATAGATTAGATAGTATTAGAAACGTGTAATAGATAAATGTAATTGACATTTGATGATTAAATAAAGGAGTTTTATTTATGAGTAATGTTACTATCTTATGTTAATTGTTTAACTATTGTTTCACTTTGCATGTTTTGACTTCCAGAATAATTGAAATTATTAAGAATAATGGAATTGTTCAAATTGTCCACAATCGTTCATATGTTGGAAGTAGATATGAATGAAGATTGTCACGAATTGGTGTGTAGAATGTCTAAATTGTGTTAGACATAGCAAAGGGTTGCTGCAACGTTCATGAGTGCTTATGAACTAGTTTTGAGCATTGGAATAAACCCGCACTTGCTGGAATCACCTTATGGAATACGATATAAAAGGTGATCGCAAGACGATAATATCATATAGTCTTAAAACCTAGATATATGGTTTATTATTTGTTAATTAATTGTATATTGATAATACGAAAACGCATCAGTAATTTGGTGTTATAAAACGTATTGTTGTGTATAGTTGGTTAATGAATAAGTAAATGCATATAAGTCGAAGTTTATCTGTAACTTTTATCTAAGAAGGTAAAAGCGATATCTCGGCCGCTCGATGATTTGATTTGACTTATGTGCCGGGCCCGGTCAGAACTGAATTGATGTGTTCGATTAAGTTCTATGTCGAATAAATCAGAGATCGAGAAACCTAAATGCTTGACTAACCATTCCATAGGATTGTCAGCATGATATCTAACAGAGGACTGTACGTTCCCTTATCTAAAGGACAAGATTGATTAGATCAGAGTTGACAGCGTCTTTGAGAGCTACGATTGCAAACCGAATTGTACTTGTATAGTTACTAGACTTATCTAAGTGGGAGACTGTTGGAATAGTGTCTAAGGCTGCAACTATATTAGGCAAGTATTTGATCCGGTTGTGCATGGTCCTTTTGGGTTGCCTTCACCATAGCAACTTGATAAGATGATTTAATAAGAGAGAGTAAATATTATTAATATATTATGAGAATAATATAATGAATAATATATATTGTTATTTGATTAATATAAGTCAAAGAATTAATTAGAATTAATTTGGTGACTTAAAGAGATTAATTAAATAAAGGGGTATAAACTGTCAATTGTTTGATAGTTAGGCTTTAGACTGTAAATCCATTGGGATATGCTTTGGACGAATTCTAAGAGTGTTAGGATAGCCAAAATCGTCCAAAGGCTTATCTATGGAATGGATTTGGATAGCCTTAAGAGAAGATTATCCAATTAGGGTTTAGGATGTAACCCTTAAGGAGTCTACAAGTATAAATAGACCCCATGGCATAGAGAATTCGACACACTTGACCTAAAGTAAGGAACCTCTGGTCGAATTCCTCCCCTCTCCTCTCTCCTAAATCATTCTTCTTGCTATTGGTGTTTGTAAGCCATTAGAGAAGTGACATTTGTGACTCTAGAAGCTCCAAGACCTCAAGATCAACAAGGAACTCAAAGGTATGGTTCTAGATCTGTTTCAATGTTGTCATTTAACCTAATTAGTCATTAGAAGACTTGGATTCAAAAGCATGTTTATTAGAAAGCCTAGATCCAAGCATTAGGGTTTTGCATGCGCACATAGGAAAGTTCTTATGGCTAAAACCCATCACATGCACCATGGGGTCAAGTACATACCAAAATAGTTATGGACTTATACAGTAATCCAACAGTCTCCCACTTGGATAAGTCTAATAACTATTCTGCGTATGACTTCAGATCCTGATCTGCAATCATAGCTTTCCAAAGCCGCTGTCAACTATGATCCTATCAGATACGCATGTCCTTTAGATAAGGGATCATATATTCCTCCATTCTAGATATCATATGAGACATGATTTCTAATCATTCTCTCTGTACTATTTCTCGACTTCCGATTTATGATGACTGACTAATTGAACAAATCAAATTAGCCCTAGCCCGACCGAGCATTTACGTTTGTCATCACTAAATCATCGAGGGGCCCAAAGATATCGCTTTTATGCTACTTTGGATAAAAGGAACGGATAAACTTTGATTCAATGCTCGCTTGCACTCACTCACCGAATCACACACCACAATATGTTTTATGACACCAAGTTACTGGTGCGTTTACATATTATCAATGTGCAACTGATTTGCAAGATACAACTCACACATCTCGGTTTCAAGAATATAAGATGTTATCGTCTCACCAATCAATCGTGATACAATTCATGGAGTGATCCAAGTGAGCGTGGGTTTAATCCAATGTTCAAATCACATTCATAAGCACTCATGAACGTTGCAACAAACATTTGCTTATGTCTAATTCTCTTTAGACAATCCACACACCAATTCACGACAGTCTTCATTCATACCTACTTCCAACATATGAACGACTGTGGCCCGTTCGAATAATTTGACTGTTCTTAACCAATTAAATTATTCAGGAAGTCAAAACATGCAAAGTGAAACACAAGAATAATACTAATCCCATATGGCCTCAAACCTTTGAGCATAAATAAAACACCTTTTGTTTATCACCATATTGATTACTCATTATTTGTTGTTTCGGGTAATCAACTTTTTACTTGAATTATTACAACACTTGTCCCATGCTCCTAGCATGCACACAATGTTTATCTATGGTTCTTACTTTGTGAAATGGATCAAATGAACACATTTCCAATCATACTCATTTCACAACTCCCAATTCTTTTCACAAGTGAAAGAATATCAAATTCTTGCCACTTATGGAATATGCTAGATTCTAACATTTTATGCAATGATCCTTTCGTAATGTCATAGCACAAAAGTCACAATGACTATTGCCAATGATATTACAAAGTCCTCTATCAGATATTGTTACAATATAATTCCTTAGATATGATGTCTCTCACTCAAAGTACATTCCTTTGAACATCCTTTTGCATAAAAGTTTCTAATCTAGACATAGATTTTCAATATTTAATTCCCAATATGGACACGTTTCCATATTTTCCATATGACAACTCATTCTTAATAGAATCCTTTCTATTTATAATAATGTCGATATGTTCCATCCAATACTATACTTCCAACTACTCACAAGCGACCAATCCTCGATGAACTTTGGATTGCCCTTTGATAGTTGTTTAATTATCTTAGTCAAAACCGATTCTTGTCCTTTTCCCCCTAATTGCGCTAGACATTTGGAAAATTTTAGAATGGTCAAAGATTATAGCATTTTCTATCAATCCTAAACCCGAAGCGTATGGGACACGATGATCAAGGTGCTTCCAAGTAGTTAAGCAGCTCACCCTTTCTTATCAATGTACTTTCCATTGATCTAGGTGATTGCCTTTTATGCATTCAAATGAGAACTCATAGGGCTCACATGCATAATTAACTCAATTGGAACGACACAGAAACAATATAGTGTCAACACGATAGGTTGTAAACCTCAAGTCGTGTGCTAGTGATGATCAATAAGGTCTATTTTGATTTGTTCTTGAAACCTTTCAAGACCATTAAGACTCCCACTGACTCCTCGACATATAATATTCTCTTGTCAATAAACATTTCTTGACAAACAAATATTCAAGAGTTAGTGTAGTTTTTATCAAAACACTTCATAAATTGGTCCTAGTTGGTCTTTGTCTTATCCAAGACATCACAACTTTCCACATTTGATGAATGTTATAAACCTTCTTAATATTTATCACTCAATGTCACACTCTTAACTCTAAGACTTGTTTTGGAACGAAGTATGATTGACTTCTTGATTTAACCATTTCTTCAATTATTGATTCCTCTTCTTAGACATACAATTGTACTAAGACTCACTTAAAGGATCAATTGAGATATGGTTCTTAATCATTAAAACCTATCATAAAGCATAAAAGATACTCTCCCTTCTTCTTAGAATGGAGAAAATTTTATCTTTCTGCCTACTTGATTCTTCTTATTCGTTCTGCTCTTGATTTAAACTTTTTCAATCAATTCAGAATTACACTTAATCTTATAAGTATAATTATATTTACTAAACCTTTAGTAAATCATGACGAATATCTTTGTTACTCTTATGGTGGACTTGATCAACACACAACTTTGTGTACTCGATCTCCTAGTCCTTCACTTGACACTTTGTCAATGAATTAGTCTAATTTCCAAATATGAAATCTCTCATTCATCATGCAACCAAGTTGCATGATTCCAAGTTTCTGTCCAATTGAAACTTGGGCGATGAGAAACTTTCCCTATTTGATAAATTCTCGACATTTCCACAAACAACATAATTAAGAATCAAATCCATTATTGCTAATAATAGAAACATTCAAGCATCAATTTTCATGCATGCCGTTGCAAGGATAAATAAATAATATAAAATCAAAATTTATTTTATTGTGGAAAAATTTGTCCTTACAATGCTATTCATTGAAAAACTATGCTAATACATCTTTCTTAGCAATCTAATTCTAACCCTAAGTAGCAGCTCGAGAATCTAATCTTCAAGTAATACGATTGAAATCCATTCCTTCACGGTTAGATTCTGCTCACTTCTTCCTTTAAGCTTCCTCTCTTTTCTTCGATCCTACAAAACATCAATTGTAATCTTATCACATTATGTATTAAGAATCTAGAATAGGAGCTTAAAAGAGTTATTCAATGGATTTTACCTAAAGCAGAGCCATACGTTTTGACTCTCCCATCTCTTAGATCTCTTAGGTAAATAGGGCAACTTCGTCTCTAATGCCCCTTCTCTTGGCAATAAAAGCAAATTGACTCTTTTGGAATAGGACATGGAACGACTTCAGACATTGCTTTTCTCTTATGATCAAACTTTTCGATCATAGCATGTCTTTTGTTGTTATTGTCTATATCCATAGAGGTCTTGAAGGCAGATTCACCAATCAATTTTGCTTTTCTATTGCGCCAAACCATTGTTGATTCAGCAGCAATAAGCATATATGTGAGATCTATAAGGGTCACGTCGCAGTTCATCATATAGTACTCTCTTACGAACTCACTATATGAGTTAGGAAGTGACTGAAGAACCCAATCAACATCCATCTCCTCACAGACAACGGATCCCAACATTCTTAACCTATCAATGTGTGACTTCATCCCTAGGACGTGTGCACACACCGACTTTCCTTCTTTATGTTTACTTGCCAAAAGGGCTTGAGTGAGTTTGAACTTTTCAAGTCTTCGAACTTGTGGGTTAGGGAGAATAATTGGAGGAGGTGGAGGAAGCGAAGTATGATCTCTTGTTCCTCGATCGAATCGTGGAATATCATCTTCATGTGGAAAGCTTGTTCCACGGAATTTGGGAAGACCATAGTTGTCATACTTTGACATCTACAAAATGGGAGAAAACGAATACAAGTTAGTTGATTGATTGAGTCCTTAGTAAATCACCCAAATGAGATACTAAGGCTAGGACCCAACACAATACGCTACAACCTAGAAAAGGGATGCCGTAATCTAGTTGCAGAATATTTGAAGGTAAGTGAATGACGATTCACTAATTTCCACCATTAAAAAACGAAAAAGAAATTTAAGTTTTAAATCTATGAAAACTCCTAGATCCTCTGAGATTCATTGAACTTTTCAATGGCATGTTTAAAATCTCGATATGCCCCTCTAGTTTGTGACTGGGATGTCAAGGATCACAAAGCGGGTGTAAATAACCATGCAAACTTACATGGTGCCCTCACATGTTACAGTCACCTATTCGATGTGCCGGTAAACCACACACGCTCCACCGAACTATGACAAACATTGAGTCACCCTTTGCTACCTTTGCTTAGAACCATTTAGTGTGCCGATTAACCACACACGCTCCACTAACGTCTTCGCAAGGGAACAAAGTGTAATTTCATGGAATTGCATCAATTCACTTTTTCCTAAGTAACTAGGATTGGGAATTTATAAAATATTTAGTTACTTTTGTACTTCATTATACATATAAAGGAAGGTTTTGTCCTATCCTACCTGTTCGGCTAACGACCCTCCACTAGTCAAGAGTGCGGTGGGTAAGAGTGGATACCCATTCAATCGCCATTTTATAGGCAATTTCCTTAAACACCCCTTATAGACCAACTTTGTGAATGAGGCCTACTAACGGTAAGACTGACTTTTACTCATACATACATACATACATACATATATATATATATATATATATATATATATATATATATATATATATATAATGTTAGACTTTTAATGTTATATATAGTATAGGGTGTATTTTACACTTTTAAAATACTAGGAGGTCAAATTTAACAATTATACTGTTAATTCAATTATTGTAAACCTAAACTCTTATGGATTTATTAAACCTCTTTTAATTATACACCTTAATTAATTAATAAAACCATAAGGGTGTGATTTGAACTTTTCAAAACAATACTAGGGTTTTAGAATTTAACATTCCTAAATTAAACCTTTAATCAACTATTAAATTCCAAAACTTGAGGGCAAGTTTTGAAACATTTCAAAACATTAGGGTATAAAATTTAAATATACATCAAAATTAAACTTTTAATCAAAATTTAAATTCCAAAACTTGAGGGCAAGTTTTGAAACCTTTTCAAAACATTGGGGATCAAATAACAAATAATCTAAATTAACATTCAATCACATAATTATCCATATTTGATTTATTTAATAATTTCTTGCAAAATAATTTACCAATTTAATCAAAATAATTAATCAATTATCACATAAGGAAATAAATATTTTATTAATGGATAAATATCTTCAATTAGATCAAGAATATACTCATATTTATCATAAAATCGGATTTATATTGATCTAATATGATAAAGGCAAGTATCTCAAAGATAAACAGCAAGAAATCCCGATATTTGCTCTTTCTGACGCTTGGACTCGCCGAGTGCCCCAATGGACTCGCCGAGTAGGGGCCTACTCGCCGAGTCCACAATAAGACTCGCCGAGTCCATCAGACAGATTCACAAAAATCGAATTTTTCAACTTGAACAAACATACAAGGCATCAATACAATAGAAACCAATCGAGGCTCTGATACCACTGATGGGTTTTAGTTATAAGAACATCCTATGTGCTCATACAAGCCCTAATGCTTGGATATAGGTTTCTCTATTGTACATGCAATTTATCCAAGACTATAAACCCTAGATCTAGCATTTGATAATCAATATAACATATAATTAGGGTTTAAATCATACCTTGATTGTTATGTAGCAATAACAATGTCAAATCCTTCTTGTATTGACTTTAGAAAGCTTAGAGTCACAAATGTCACTCCTCTAATGGTTCACAAACACCAAGAGCAAGAGGATGAACAAGAGAAGAGAAGGAGGCTGCCCAAAACATGTGGAAACCCTAAGGATCTTGTTTACCACGTTTTTGAGGCATAAGGGTTCTATATATAGTGAGGCTATTAGGGTTATCTAACAAGGAAACCCTAATTTGGATGCTTAAGCCCTAAGCAACCCATGGACTCCTTTTCTTAAAGGCCTTGGACGATTTCTAATGGGTTTCCCCATAGAATTAGTCCAACCTTATAATATAAGGCAATCCATAGCCCAAATTGCAATTATCTTATAATTACAATTCCAGTCCCTTAAATTTAATTAATCTCTTTTAGTCACAAACTTAATTCTTTTTAATTCTTGACTAATATTAATTAAACAATATGATTTCTCCTTGAATATACTATTCTCATAATATATTAATAAATCATATTTAATTCTTTCTCTCCATAATTCATCCTATCAAGTTGCTTTGGTGAAGGTAACCCAAAAGGACCATGCACCATCGGGTCAAGTACATACCAAAATAGTTATGGACTTAGACACTAATCCAACAAGTGTGCCGGTTAACCACGCACGCTCCACTAACGACTTTGAGAACTGCAAATATCACAATTGCTATCTACTTACAATCTACTTAGTGAAAGAATTTCCTCACCATCATTTTCATGAATCGGAGAGAAACATTATGACAATTAGATTTTATGGTGTATGTGTTCTTATCCATGTTAATTTGTCAAACCATAATCACAAGACTAGGTTAGTGACAAATCCTAACTCATATGGATTGAACTTGTGCAATCTTGACTTCTTGCCACCTAGCAGCTCAAGGGTCTGCCAGTGCTTTCAAGTAGCTATGAAAACAATTGAGAACATGTAGAACTCAAATTTATAGTCAACTTAACTGGAATGGGCACAGAAATGTCAGCACGATAGGTTATAAACCTCTAGTTGTGTGCTAGTGATGAAGTACAAATTTTTATTCTTGATTACTTCTTGAAACCCTTTTAAGATCTTTTAGACTCCCACTGTCTCCTTGACCTATAAGACTTTCTTGTCAAATATTCAAGAGATAGTGAGGATTCCAATCAAGATAGACACTTAACACAATTGGCCTTAGTTGATCTTTTTTTTTTTTATCCAAAACATCACAAATTTCCATTTTCAAATGTACAAGAGTAGAAAACTTGTACTCTTACATTTGACAAGTGTTTTTAAACCTTCTCTAAGACATGTCACTCAAGTTACAATCTTAGAGTATAACTCTAAGTATTGTTTTTGGAATGAAGTATGAATCATCTTCTTGAGTTAACCACTTCAACAATTCATAACTCCTCTTCTTAACTATTAGAATGCACTTAGAGGTTGAATTGTGATAAGGTCTCAAAATCATTAGGATGATCTTAAAACATGATACTAAAGTACTCTCCCATCTTTTCAGATTTGAGAAACTTTTATTCTTCTGCCTAATTTAATTCTTCTTATTCGTTCTGTCATATATTGAAATTTTTTTTTCCAATGTTTCAGAATTATACTTAAGCTTGTAAGTATAATCATATTTACTAAACCTTAGTAAATCATGACGAATAGTCTTATCTATCTTTTGTGGTGGACTTTGACAAGTGCACTTAGTCCTTCTCTTGAGTCACATATACATGTGAACACGGAACTAGTCTTAATTTTCCATAGTTAAAAATTCTCACGCATCACACTCAACACCTTGTATGATTCCAAGTTTCGGTCCACTTGAAACTTGGGTGATGAGAATATTTCCTTATTTGGTAAATTTAGACACTACCACAAATGAAAGAATCAAATTCATATTTCCAATATTGCTATAAACATAAAAACATCAAGTTTTCATGAATGTCATTGTAAGGAGACAAAAATAAAGTAAAACAAACTTTTATTTATTTTAAAATGTGGAAAAACTTTTTTCCTTACAATGTAACTTGAAATGAAAACTATGTTATTACATGTTTCCTAGCAACCTATCATAACTCCTAAGAAGTAGCTCAAGAATCTGATCTTCAATCAAGCGATAGAAATCCATCTTCACGATCAGATTCAGCATACTCTTTCTTTAAGTTTCCTTCACTTTTACTTTGATTCTTAAAACATCAACATGTGACCCAGTCACATCATATAATAAGAATCTCAGAATAGAAACTTAATCAAGTTAGATAGTGGACTTTACCTGAAGTAGAGTCAAACTTATTGACTTTACCAGCCTTATGATCTTTCAGGTAAATTTGGCAGCTTCGCAACCAATGCGCTTTCCTTTTGGCACTTTAACATATGCACCCTTTGGTAATGGTACATGGGACTATCACAGACTTAGTTTTTCTCTTTACCATTTGGTCAACCGAGTTGATTATGACCGATCCCTTTCCATTGGGATGAGAATGTTTTTTCTGGATTTCCAGTGTCACTATTGTCAATGTCCATAAAGTTTTGGGAAGTCGATCTTCTAATCAAATTTTTCTTTACTAGCCTTCCAAAATCATTGCTGATTCAGTAGCACCAAGTAAATAGAAAAGATCATTAAGGGTCTTGTCATAGTTTGTTTCATAGTAGTCCAAAAAGAACTTAGAAAGTGATTGAACCACCAACTTTCTCAAGACTTTGACACCCAACTCTCCCGGCTTGTCAATATGTGACTTCATCTCCAAGATGTGATCACATCTAGACCTTGCCTTTCCAATAGGGCGTGAGTGACCTTGAGCTTGTAGGTTAGGGAGAATAATTGGAGGAGGTGGAGGAAGTGAAGTTCCAAGAGATTTGGGAAGATCATAGATGTCTGAACTAGACATCTACAATGGGAGAAATTCAAGTTA
This sequence comes from Lactuca sativa, assembly GCF_002870075.4. Classification (NCBI taxonomy): domain Eukaryota; kingdom Viridiplantae; phylum Streptophyta; class Magnoliopsida; order Asterales; family Asteraceae; genus Lactuca; species Lactuca sativa. Next base: position 65,563,702 of record NC_056628.2, read on the forward strand.
CGTTGATTTAAGTCCTTAATGTAACACCCAATATGAATTATTAAGGCTAGGACCCAACAAACTATTTTATAACTTGGAAGAGGGATGCCGTAATCTAAGCTATAAAATATTTGAAGGTAGGTGAATGACAATTCACCAATTTCCACCAAGATAAACGAAATGTATTATTAGGTTTTAATTGGTTTTTGAAACTCCTAGTTCTTTTGAGATTCATTGAACTTTTCAATGACATGTTTCAATCTCGAGTGTGCCTTTCAGGTTTTGTGACTGGGATGTCGAGGATCACAAAACAAGGTGTGAAGTAACCATGCAAATTACTTGGTACCCTTAAGTGTTTACCCCTTAATCGATGTGTCGGTTAACCACACACACTCCATCGATACTATGATAAACACTAAGTTACCCTTTGCCTACCTTGATAAATATGAGTTAGTGTTCTGATTAACCACACACGCTCCACTAACCGACTTAAACAAAGTGCAAAGTATAATTTCATGGATTAGCACCTTATTCACATTTTCCTAAATAACTAAGATTGGGTATTTATTAGAGTTTAGTTACTTAGTATTTATCATTAATACTTTTAATGAAGGGAGAATTCTAGTCCTTGTCATACCCGTTCGGCTAACGACCCTCCACCGGTTAAGGAAGCGGTGGGTGAGAGTGGACACCCATTAAACTGCCATTTTATAGGCAGTAACCTTATACCCCCCCCCCCCTTATAGACCGGCTTCGTGAATGAGGTCTACTAACGGTAAGGCTGACTTTACTCTTATACATACATATATACATACATATATATATATATATATATATATATATATATATATATATATATATATATATATATATATATATTATTAACATATAATATTATAAAGTATAAGGGTTGAATTTTAACTTTTAAAATTCTAAGGGCTAACTTGGAATTAAAGTATTCATAAGTGAAAACTTTTCAAATTCCAAAACTTGAGGGCAAGTTTTGAAACTATTCAAAACTAATTAATTCCATAACTTATGTATTTAAAGTAGTTTTAATTAAAAAACTGTTCAAGTTCCATAACTTGAGGACAAGTTATTCAAGACTTTAAACTAATAAAAGAATGTAACTTTTCTTATTTTGTAACTTATGGAATTAATTAAGGTTACACATTTTATTACTTAATGAAGTGACTCTTGAACCTCCATAACTTTAGGACAAGTTATGGAGTCATAAAACCATTTAATGAGAACAAGACTCTTCATCTTGTAACCTTTGCCAACTTTTATGAGTTTTAAGAAACTTAAATGTGACCTTTCATGTAACTTGAGGACAAGTTACACAAACACATTTTAGAATCATCTCTTAGATTAAAATGGATTGAAAACACATAATCAATTAACTTATCTATTAATCTAAGCAACTCATATGACCAAGATAATTGGAGTCAAACTTTTTCATGTAATTAGCATAACACTTAAACTAATACAAAACATGAATCTATTGACAATTATCTTTGAAATTGGATTCGCATGAACATTACCACATCAAAAACAAGTTTATATGTCCAAAAACATCTTAGGGTAATGATCCTAGTCCAATTCCAGCCAAAAACAATCGAATATATGCTGTTTGGGGGTCCAACTCGTCGAGTGCATGAAAAAACTCGACGAGTTGGATGCTTTTTGCCTTAGACTCGGCGAGTCCATCAGTAGACTCGGCGAGTCTGCTGTGCAGATTGTAGCACCTGGTTCCTGGTATGCAAGATTTATCTAAGTATTTTTGTATTTTGGCCTTGGACTCGGCGAGTTGGAGGCCCGACTCGCCGAGTAGAGACGAGACTTGGGACGCGGTTAAGTTGGCGACTGTAACGCCTGTGTTTCCAGGCTTGCCATTTTTAGCAATGTAATGGTCTAGGTTAACCTTTGTAACCCGTTTTGAAATAATAAGATTGTATTATTTGAGTATTATGTGTTTTGTGCTTAATTGCTTAATTATGTGGTTTGATTAATTAAGAATAAAAATAAGCGTCAAAATTTAAGTGTAAAATAAACCTAATATCTTTGTTTAATGTTGTAGTAGTTGAAACGAGGTTTCCGAATATATATAGAACGCCCAAATCTGACTTCGTATGAGGAAGTTATGATTTATCGAAGTTCCGGCTTAGCGGTATGCAGCCTGAAATACTCGATTTGAGATCGAGCGGTTTTTAGCCGAAGCAATCTAAATGAGAATCGAAGATCTCATTGTTAGAATCGAAGCGATAAAAATTTAGGCGAGAACGGACGTCAAACGAAGAAGTTATGAATTTATAACGAAAGTTTCTGTCGCGGCCTATTAAAAATAATTAATAAAAATAAAGTCAAAATTAGCCGACGGAGTCTAAACGAAAGTCGTAGAGAGTGGTCTCACCTTTCCGTGGATATAAAGAACGTCGAAAACGGAGTTCGTATGAAGAAGTTATGAATTTCCGAAGTTTATTAATCATTTTGTATTTAAATTTAAATCAAAATCGGAAGCCTTATCCGAAGATGGGTCACCGGTGTGATCTGGAGTACGCCCCGCATACGAGGGTACGCTACCGCGTACTCAGCATAGTATTGACACTTCGGATGACGCATGCAGTGACGATTTCGGAAGCAGTACGCGCTGCGTACTGCAGTACGCCCCACGTACTCCGAGGCTCCAGCCTCTATAAAAGGGGATCCGAAGGCAGCCAAAATTCTTGTTCATTTCTTCTCTTCTCTCTAGTCTTTTGCATCGTTTTGCGTGCCAGAAATATCCCGAAGCCCCGGTATAATACTCTAGCCCCGAGGCAAGTCCCGAGATCCCGAAGATCCCGAGAAGTGCGGTTCCCGAGTCGAAGCTCTACCCGCGAGAAGTTCAATTTTCGAGGAGATCTTCCAGATCTGCTGTGGATTACTACTTCTGCAAGTCGTAGTGCTGTCCGATCATCTTCTGATCAAGTGAGTGTATACTACCTTTCATAAACACGATAATAATACAAGTATGGTTCGAGTGTATTAAGTATATTGTTGTTTATAGGTGTGAGTGTGTAGTTATTTTCTTCCAAATACAATAATATGAAGTATTTTATACAAAATACGTGCTATGTGTATATATTTGGTTGTGTTATGTGTGAATGTGTATTCACTCTCTTCTATCTTATAGATCTGATTATTTCTCTATGAGATATGTGTTATGTGTGTGTGCCTCATCTGTTATGTGATATATGTGTTGATTAAAGCATGCTATACAGGTTTTTAAACTATGTATACAAATGTATATTTTTATCTACTAATATGTTGGGTATAACATGGGTAGATAGTTGGTGTGTAATAAACAGATGAGAGGCCTCGTTGTTGTTTGATTTAGTCATCTAGCGGAGTTTAGATGACGACCACATACTTTTCTAGATAGTCTTGTGGAAACATTAGCAGGTTCGCCACCTGTAGGTGTTAATGAACTTGGGTGTGCATTCGCTATACTCCATCCCCCTCATGGTTGCCTTATTTGACTTATATTACTGAGGTACCCCCGAAGCATGTGTTGTCGCCCCGATGAAATATTCTTAGACTAGGTCCCTTATGTTAGTTGTTTTAGGGACATTAAAGTGAGAATAACGGGAATGGGTAATTGGGTTATTGTTGGTTGGTGAAAATTAAATATGATATTTATTGTGGGTTGAAAACCCTATATGCTCACCAGGCTCCCAAGCCTGACCCACTCAGTTTTAAATTGTATTACAGGTAGTGGCGAAAGGGCATGAGATGGATGAACCATCAACTTGTTTTGTTTACAAGTCTGCATATGTTTATATTTGTTATATGACTTGTAATGTATTCGTTTATGCTTATTGGTCTGTATCGGAACATGACACCCCGAGTTTTGATTATAATGAAAATACATTTCTTTTATGAAATGCTTCGGTAAACATTGTTTTATCATGTTTTGTTTTTGGGAACAAATTCTGTAACTCTTTCAAATCAAAAGGATTTACTCTGAAAATATTTAAAAGCATAAATGAAAAATCGGTCTTTTCTGGCCGAGATTTTGGGGATGTCACAGTTGGTATCAGAGCATTAGTTTAAGCGAACTAGGAATTTGTAGGATTTCTAGACTTAAACTTAGAATGCTAAGTGAAATTTTGAGATGTGTGTCTATTGTGATTTAGACACAAGCACTAGTTTATTTTAGGAAAGTTGCCTAAAATGCTTTTATGTGCTAAATGTTATATGTTGCCATATATGTTATTATTTGTTCGGATCTATGGTCTGTTGCCGACCGGATCTAGAAACCTTATGTGTGTAGGATTCTAAGCGTACGTCTACGATATTAGAACTAGCATGTAAACGTTTCGGAGTGATAAGGATGATTTGAATATCTATCATGATTGAGGATCTAATTTCACCTTATTCGGTGTGTAGATCAAAATGGTGAGAACAAGAAGTGGAGTTGGAAATGCTGACGAAAACAGGAATCAACCACCAGTGATTGAGCCAATACCTGTCGTAGCAGCAGCACCTGAGCCAATAACCATGGCTGGTGTGCAATTGATGATTCAGACGATGTTGGATCGTCAGATGGATGAAACTAGACGGTTGCTTCAACAGAATCGTGAAGAACTGTCGATTCGTGTGGAAGAGCCTGAATTAAATGAAGGGCACTCGGAAGGTGGAAACTTCAGTGGGTCTGTTGGTCCAGCCAACCCACCGATAGTTAGGCAAGAGAACCGCGATGGAAGGAATGATGGAATGGGATGCAAGTACAAGGACTTTCTAACTTGCAAACCATCGACCTTCAATGGAAAGGAGGATCCGATTGGGGTTATGGATTGGATCTCCGAAATGGAGCTAGCCTTCATGACTTGTGGTTGCAGAGGTAAATTGCAGACTATCTATGCCGTGCGTCAATTCCGAGGTGGAGCCGTTCGTTGGTGGAACACTCCAGGGAAGACCTTAAGCCCTAATGAGCCACTGCAATTGTCATGGGCAGAGTTCTTGGTGCAGTTCAAGCGCAAGTTCTGCTCGGCTCAAAATCTGTTGGAGTTGGAGAATAAGTTTTTGACATTGACGAAGGGTAGCATGTCAGTGGATGAGTACACCAATAACTTCACCGATAAGATGGAGTTTGCCTTGCGTATCGTTCCAGACGAGCTGACAAAGGTGGATCGGTATGTGAAGGGACTTCCATGGGAGTACGAGGTGCCAGTACGTCAGGCACTTACTCTAGAGGCAGCTATCTGGGCTGCCAAGTCTGTTGAGAACATGATTAAGGGAAGAACCACCGTCAAGGTTGATGTTGGTGAGAAAATAAAGTTTGAGGGAACATCTGGTTCCGGTAAGAAAGGAAAATTTTCGAAATCTGATTCGAAAAAGTTTGGAGGAAAAGGAGGCGAAGCAAAGTGGTGTGACAAGTGTAAGAAAAAGCACTTTGGGAAATGTAGCGAGGATGTGACCTGCTACAAGTGTGGAAAGGTTGGACATTTTGCCAATGAATGTCCGAACAACAAAAGGATGTGTTTTGGGTGTAATGAAGAGGGGCACATTTTGAAGGACTGTCCGAAGAAGAAGGAGGCAGCAAAGCCCAACATTCCACCAAAGCCGAAGGCGAGGGCCTTCCAGATGACACTTGAGGCTGCGAAAGATGAAGGTGATGTCGCTTCAGGTACCTTTCTCGTAAACGAATTACCTACTCATATATTGTTTGATTCTGGAGCCAACTACTCCTTTATTTCGCATGAGTTTGGTAGAAAGCTAGCTTTGCCTATTGATAGACTAGATAATGCTTTATTAGTCGAAGTAGCTAGTGGCAAGTTTGTACCTGTTAGCCATCGTATGAAAAACGTCTTAATCGACCTTAATGGGAATAAGTTTCACGAGGCGTTATTGCTTATCGAACTTAATGGTTTCGACATCGTCTTGGGAATGGATTGGCTTAGCGCCAATGATGCCGAAATTTTATGCAAGAAAAAGATAGTTAAAGTAAACCCGCCTGGAAAAGATTCGTTTATGGTGTATGGGGACAAAGGGCGAGTGAATTCTGGGATCATTTCTCTAATGAAAACCAAAAAGTGTTTGACCAAGGGATGTACATCATATTTAGCATTTGTGATTGATGCTAAGAAAGAAAAGAAGGTGATGCAGAGCATTCCAGTGGTGTGTGATTTTCCGGAAGTGTTCCCTGAGGATCTTCCTGGATTACCACCTGATAGACAAGTGGAGTTCAGAATAGACTTGTTACTAGGAACCACGCCAATTGCAAAAGCACCTTATCGATTAGCACCGACGGAGATGAAGGAGCTGATGATGCAACTTCAGGAGTTATTGGACAAAGGTTTCATTAGACCTAGTTCATCGCCCTGGGGAGCTCCGGTGTTATTTGTAAAGAAGAAAGATGGAAGTATGAGAATGTGCATCGATTACAGAGAGTTGAACAAGGCAACAATAAAGAATAGATATCCGTTGCCGAGGATTGATGACCTGTTTGATCAATTGCAAGCTTCGAGCTATTTCTCGAAGATCGATCTTAGGTCAGGATATCATCAGCTGAAAGTAAGAGAGCAAGATATCGAGAAAACTGCATTCAGAACTAGATATGGACACTACGAGTTCTTGGTTATGTCGATTGGACTAACCAATGCTCCGGCAGCGTTCATGGATTTGATGAATAGGGTTTGTAATCCTTTCCTTGATAAATCCGTGATAGTGTTCATAGACGAAATTCTGATTTACTCCAAAAGCCAGGAGGAGCATGGCAGACACTTGCGAGAAGTGTTAGAAGTTTTGAAGAAGGAGAAGCTTTATGCAAAGTTCTCCAAATGTGATTTTTGGATTCGTGAAGTCCAATTCTTGGGTCACGTGGTCAACCAAGAAGGGATAATGGTTGATCCAGCGAAGATCGAAGCTGTGATGAAGTGGGAATTGTTGGATTAATGTCTAAGTCCATAACTATAACTGGTAAGATTTGACCCGACCCGGCATGGTCCATCTGGGTTGCATACCATCATGCACTTGGATAGACTAAATGAGAGAAAATAAGACACTTATGGTTATTAATATATTATAAGTTCTAGTATATTAATAATAAGAATAATAGGATTATTTAATTAGTATTGATCAAGAATTAATCTAGGATTAATTAAGTGATCAAAAGAAGACTAATTAGATATATGGGTTGATTGTGTAAATCATCCATACTTGTATAGTGGGCTAATGCTCCATGGATAATCAAGTTGGGCTAAAACCCATAGGATGGTCCATGGATGCTCCATGGTGTATTTGAACCCATGGATCCAAAGAAATGGAAAGTCATGACAATTAGGGTTTGCCCTAATTGTAACACTATATAAAGATATTATTCTTGGCAAAATCGGCCACTAGTATTATTCTAGAGAGGGCTAGCCGATTTCATGAAGTTTAGAATTCTCTCAAGCTAATCCATGTGTTTTTGATGATTGTGATTCCATTTGAGGTGTCACACTTGGGGCACTCGGCACTCAAGCTTCATGAAGACTTTCTACACCAAAGAGGTATGTATTCTATCTTATATTCTTTGTTTTATATGCTAGATTAGGATAATACCTTGGAAGTTCTTATTTGCATGTATAATAGAGAAAACATAGATCCAAGGTATTTAGGGTTGCATGTACACTTAGGAGTGTTAGAATGCTCAAAAACCCAACAGTGGTATCAGAGCCTAGGCTTGTTTTCTTGTTATACCTGCAATAGAAGCTGAAAAAACGAATTTGGTGCTCTCTGATCATCAGACTCGGCGAGTCCATGCCTAAAAATTGATCAAATCGATCCAACTCGTCGAGTTGGTTCATGCACTCGACGGGTTGGATCCCCAGACAGCATAAACTTGACTTTTTTGGCAAGAAATGGACTAGGAACATTACCCTAAGTTGTTTTTGAACTTATAAACTTGTTTTTGATGTGGTAATGTTCATGCTAATCCATTTTCAAAGATAATTGTCAATAGATTCATGTTTTGTATTAGTTTAAGGTTTAGACTAATTACATGAAAAAGTTTGATGTGAATTATCTTGTTCTTATGAGTTGCTTAGATTAATAGAAAAGTTAATTGAAATAGTTGTTTTCAATCCATTTTAATCTAAGAGTTGAGTATAAAATGTGTTTGTGTAACTTGTCCTCAAGTTACATGAAGAGTCACATTAAAGACTCATAAAATTCATAAAAGTTGGCAATGGTTACAAAATGAAGAGTCTTGTGTCATTGAATAACTTTTTTATGACTCCATAACTTGTCCTCAAGTTATGGAAGTTCAAGAGTCACTTCATTAAATAAAAATATGTAACCATAATTAAATCCATAAGTTATAAAATAAAGAAAAAGTTAGTTCTTTTATTAGTTTAAAGTCTTCCATAACTTGTCCTCAAGTTATGGAACTTGAAGAGTTTTTGGATTAAAACTACTTTAAACACATAAGTTATGGAATTAATTAGTTTTGAATAGTTTCAAAACTTGCCCTCAAGTTTTGGAATTTGAAAAGTTTTCACTTATGAATACTTTAATTCCAAGTTAGCGCTTAGAATTTTAAAAGTTAAAATTCAACCCTTATACTTTATAATATTATAAGTTAATAATATATATATGTATAAGAGTAAAGTCAGTCTTACCGCTAGTACGCCTCATTCACGAAGCCGGTCTATAAGGTGGGTATAAGGTTGTTGCCTATAAAATGGCAACTTAATGGGTGTCCACTCTCACCCACCGCTTGCTTGACTGGTGGAGGGTCGTTAGCCGAACGGGTTTGACAAGACTATAATTCTCCTTTCATTAAAAGTATTAATGATAAATACTAAGTAACTAAACTCTTAATAATACCCAATCTTAGTTACTTAGGAAAAATTTGAATAAGGTGCTAACCCATGAAATTACACTTTGCACTTTGTTTAAGTCGGTTAGTGGAGCGTGTGTGGTTAACCGGCACACTAACTTGGACTTAACAAGGTAGGTAAAGGGTGACTTAATGTTTATCATAGTATCGATGGAGCGTGTGTGGTTTACCGGCACATCGATTGAGGGGTAAACACTTAAGGGTACCAAGTAATTTGCATGGTTACTTCACACCTTGTTTTGTGATCCTCGGCATCCCAGTCACAAAACCTGAAGGGCACACTCGAGATTGAAACATGCCATTGAACAGTTCAATGAATCTCAAAGATCTAGGAGTTTCAAAACCAATTAAAACCTGATAATACATTTCGTTTATCTTGGTGGAAATTGGTGAATCGTCATTCACCTACCTTCAAATATTTTATAGCTTGGATTACGGCATACCTCTTCTAAGTTATAAAATAGTTTGTTGGGTCCTAGCCTTAATATTTCATATTGGGTGTCATATTAAGGACTTAAGATCAACTATCTTGAATATCTCCCAAAACATGTCTGGTTTAGACATTTATGATCTTCCCAAATCTCTTGAAACAAGCTTTCCTAATGAAGATGATGTCCCATGGATATCATACTTCTTTCTCCTCCTCTAATTATTCTCCCCAACCCACAAGTTCTAGAAAAAAAAGTTTAAGGTCATTCAGGCCCTATTGGCAAGGCAAGGTCTAGGTGTGGTCACGTCTTGGAGATGTAGTCACATATTGACAAGCCGGGAGAGTTGGGTGTCAAAGTCTTAAGAAAGTTGGTGGTTCAATCACTTTCTAAGTCACATAGTGAGTTCCTTTGGGACACCTATGAAACAGACTATGACAAGACCCTTAATGATCTTATCTAATTGTTAAGATCAACTTCCTTAAAACTTGATGGACATTGACAATAGTGACGCAGGAAATCTAGAAAAGCATTCTCTTCCCAATGGAAAGGGATTAGCCATAGTCAACTCGGTTGACCAAATGGTAAAGAGAAAAGCTAAGTCTGTGATAGTCCTGTGTACCATTATCAAAGGGTCCATATGTTTATATTGCCAAAGGAAGGGGCATTGGTTGCGAAGCTGCCAAATTTTCCTAAGGATGTTAAAGTCAATGAGTTTGACTCTACTTCAGGTAAAATCCACTATCTAACTCTGTTAAGTTTCTATTCTGAGATTCTTGATACATGATGTGACTGGGTCACATGGTGATGTTTAAGAATCAAAGAAAAGTGAAGAAACTTAAAGAAAAAATATGTTGAATCAGATTGCATAGATGGATTTCTATCGCATAGTTTGAAGATCGGATTCTTGAGCTACTTCTTAGGAGTTATGAGATATTGCTTAGGAATAGATAACAACAAGTTTTCATATGGATTGTAAGGATAAGTTTTTCCGCAATGTTTTAAAATAAAAGAAAAATTTTAGATTTTATTTATTTTAAAATATCCTTACAATGGCATTTGAGAAAAAAAATTGTTGCTTATATGATTCCAATAATAGCAAGAGTGGAAATATGAAATTGATTCTTTCATTTGTGGTAATGTCTAGATTTACCAAATAAGGAAAGATTCTCATCACCCAAGTTTCAATTGGACCGGAACTTGGAATCATGCAAGTTGTATAGCATGATGAATGAGAATTTTCAAGTATTGGAAAATTAAGACTGATTACTCGTTCACATGGATGTGTGAGTCAAGTAAAGGACTAAGGGATCGAGTACACATTCTTGTGCACTAATTAAGTCCACCACAAAAGATTGATAAGATTATTCGTCATAGTTTACTAAAGCTCAGTAAATATGATTATACTTACATGCTTAAGTGTAACTCTGAGACATTGGAAAAGGTTCCAATGTAAGGCAGAGCGAATAAGAAGAATCAAATTAGGCAGAAGGATAAAAGTTTCTCAAATCTGAAAAGATGGGAGAGTACTTTAGTATCAGTTTTGTGATCATCTTAATGATTAAGAAACCATAGCACAATTAGTTCTCTAAGGAAATCTTAGTGCATTCTTATGACTAAGAAGAGGGAGCTTGAATTGTTGAAATGGTTAAATCAAGAAGATGAGTCATACTTCGTTCCAATACAAGTCTTAGAGTCATACTCCAAGATTGTAATTTGAGTGACATGTCTTAAAGAAAGGTTTAAAACACTTGTCAAATGTAAGAGTAAATGTTTTCTAGTCTTGTACACTTGAAATTGGTAAGTTGTGATGTTTTGGATTAAACAAAGACCAACTTAGGCCAATTGTGTGAAGTGTTTGTCTTGATTAGAATCCGCACTATCTCTTGGATGTTTGACAAGGGAGTCTTATATGTCAAGAGGACAGTGGGAGTCTTAAAGGTCTTGAAAGTCTCAAGAACTAATCAAGAAGAGAACCTGAAGTTCTTCACTAGCACACGACTTGAGGTTTATAACCTATCATGTTGACATATTTTGTGCCCATTCCAGTTAAAGTTGGCTTTGCATATGAGTTCTTAGAGTTCTCAATTGGTTGCATAACAACTTGGAAGCAATGGCAGGCCCTTGAGCTGCCAGGTGGCAAGAAGTTAAGATTGAGTTCAATCCATATGGTTTTGGATTTGTCATTATCTTTGTCTTGTGATTATGGTTTTGACAAATTCATATGGGTAGGAACTCATACACCATATAAATCTAAGTGTCATAAGGTTTCTCTCCGATTCATGAAAATGATGGTGAGGAAACACTTTCACTAAGTAGTTTTTATCTAGATAGCAATTGTGATATTTGCATTCTCAAAGTCGTTAGTGGAACGCGTGTGGTTAACCGGCACACTAATATGGACTTGTGAGAAGTGGCAAAAAGGTCTAACCATTATGATTACGGCATACCTCTTCATAACTGTTTAGACACACAAGTGTGCTATCTAAGGGAAGGTGTATGATTTTGATAAAGTTTTATCAAAACAATCTAGTATCAGAAATCTGAACTTTGGTAAGAAAGTCAATGAAGTATTGACTTCTAGAAGTCCAGGTGATTTCTGAGAACATGTCAAAGCTAGTGGGAGCATAAGTGTTATGCTAATAATCATCATGTTAGTGGGAGCATGATAATTATGATAAGTATTGCAAGTTAGCAATGTTATTTATAGAAAACAAAAGTTTTAATTGGAAAAAAGTTGTTTTTGCTATAATGAAGGGAGAGGAAATTATACTTCATCTCAAATCTATAAGCTTAGATCGTGAGGTTTTAATCATTTAGTCAAGGATATATATTAATTTCATGTTGGAATGGCTCAACATAAGGAAATTTTGTATATGAGTCCATTATTTGCGTTCTAAAATTCTATTATGATTACGGCATCTCTTTTCATAATCTGAATTATGAGAACTTGGCAAATTGAAATGGAAATGTTATAGCAAAAGACTGGTTTAGTCTTTATGTGAGACATCATGAATTGATTCCCATATACTTCGGATATAGGATCGATTACATGTGCTATAATCATCCGGTCTAAAATTTTCCAAATGCCTGGGGCATTAAGAAGGGAAAAGGTTTAGAACTGGATATGACTAAAAGGATTAAATAGTTGTCGAGGACAATATAAGTTTCACCAAAGATTGGTTGCTCAAGGACAGTTGGAAGTATAGTGATAATTCTGGAAGGACCATATTGACATAATCTGTAAGGAGGCAACTCTTGTTCAGAAGTGATAGTCAAAATGGAATCTGGAAATGTTTCAAAGTTAGAATTTTTCAATCTGTGTAAGATTAAGGAAACTTAATGCAAGAAGGATGTTTCTAAGGAGTTGATCTCCTTTGGAATACTCAGTAATGATTGTTGCCAAGTCTTTATGACTTTATGCATAATCATTACAAGAGGATCAATGCATATAAGTTTAGAATCTAACAGATTTCAGTAAATGGCATGAATTTGGAATTCTTGCATTTACAGTAAGGATTTGGGACTGTGAAAAGAGAATCATTGAAGTTATGTTCAATTGATCTAGTTCACAAAGTAAAGATCATAGACAAACATAGTATGCATACTTCGTGTGTGGCATGACTAGTGTTTAGAAAAAACATAGTGTACATGCTTGGAGCATGGGACAACTATTGTTTTAAATTCAAGAATAAAGTTGATAGCTGAAACAGTATACAATGAATAATGTGTAATCGTATGGTGATAAATCAAAGGTGTTTTATTTATGTTCAAAGGGTTGATACCATATTGGATTCAATTATTATTGTGTTTCACTTTGCATGTTTTGACTTCCCGAATAAACTGGGTTATTCTTCTGGAATGACTAAGTTATTCAAACTATCCACAGTCGGTCATATGTTGGAAGTAGATATGAATTAAGACTATCATGGGTTGGCTTGTAGAGGTCTAAGGTGTTGGACAAAGGGCTACAACACTCATGAGTGCTCATAAGTTCTGAGTATTGGATTCAACCCGCGCTCATTGGAATCACTTCATGGATTTTATCACGAGTGATCATGAGACGATAATATCTTATATTCTTCAAACCTAGAGATATGAGTTGTTACTATGAGTTGATAGTACATTGATAGCACGAAAATGCATTTGGTAACTCGGTGCTATAAAACGTGCCTTTGTGTATGATTCAACAAGTAGTAGAACAAGCCATATGAGTCGAAGTTTATCCGTTCCTTTTACCTTCGGGATAAAAGCGATATCTGTGGGCCCCTCGATGATTTGATGATGACAAATGGAAGTGCTCGGCCGGGCCAGGACTGATTTGATTTATTCAATTAGTCAGTCGTCATAAATCGCAAATCGGGAAACAACAAATGGACAGAGAGAATGATTATAATCCATGTCCCAGTCCATATGATATCTAGAATGGAGGAATATATGATCCCTTATCTAATGGACAAGTCATTGACAAAGGTCAGAGTTCATCTACAAGGTCAGAGTTCGACAGAAGCTTTTGAGAGCTACGATTGCCAGTTGGTTCCTGAAGTCATACGCAATAATAGTTTTAGACTTATCCAAGTGGGAGACTGTTGGATTAATGTCTAAGTCCATAACTATAATTGGTAAGATTTGACCCGACCTGGCATGGTCCATTTGGGTTGCATACCATCATGCACTTGGATAGACTAAATGAGAGAAAATAAGACACTTATGGTTATTAATATATTATAAGTTCTAGTATATTAATAATAAGAATAATAGGATTATTTAATTAGTATTGATCAAGAATTAATCTAGGATTAATTAAGTGATCAAAAGAAGACCAATTAGATGTATGGGTTGATTGTGTAAATCATCCATACTTGTATAGTGGGCTAATGCTCCATGGATAATCAAGTTGGGCTAAAACCCATAGGATGGTCCATGGATGCTCCATGGTTTATTTGAACCCATGGATCCAAAGAAATGGAAAGTCATGACAATTAGGGTTTTCCCTAATTGTAACACTATATAAAGATATTATTCTTGGCAAAATCGGCCACTAGTATTATTCTAGAGAGGGCTAGCCGATTTCATGAAGTGTAGAATTCTCTCAAGCTAATCCATGTGTTTTTGATGATTGTGATTCCATTTGAGGTGTCACACTTGGGGCACTAGGTACTCAAGCTTCATGAAGACTTTCTACACCAAAGAGGTATGTATTCTATCTTATATTCTTTGTTTTATATGCTAGATTAGGATAATACCTTGGAAGTTCTTATTTGCATGTATAATAGAGAAAACATAGATCCAAGGTATTTAGGGTTGCATGTACACTTAGGAGTGTTAGAATGCTCAAAAACCCAACAGGAACAACCGAAAAGTCCCACGGAGATTCAAAGCTTTTTGGGATTAGCCGGATATTACCGCAGGTTTATCCAAGGCTTTTCTTCGATTGCTACTCCATTGACAGCTTTGACCCATAAAGGAGCTACTTATGCTTGGAGTGAGAAGCATGAAGAAGCATTCGAGAAGTTAAAGAAGAAGCTATGCGAGGCACCGATACTTTCTCTACCCGATGGAGTTGAAGACTTCGTTGTTTATAGCGATGCGTCTGGTGTTGGATTGGGTTGTGTTTTGACCCAAAGAGAAAAGGTGATAGCATATGCGTCTCGACAGCTGAAAGAGCACGAAAAGAATTACCCGACTCATGATTTGGAATTGGCAGCGGTAGTTTTCGCTCTGAAAATATGGAGTCATTAACTCTATGGGATGAAGTGCAAACTTTTTATTGATCATAAGAGTCTCCAATATCTCTTTAATCAGAAGGAATTGAATATGAGACAACGACGCTGGCTAGAATTACTTAAAGACTACGACTGCGAGATACTTTACCACCTTGGTAAAGCTAATGTTGTTGCTGATGCTCTCAGTCGGAAGGTCAATCTTGAAAGGAGGAGGCCAATAGCGTTGAGAATTGAAGTTGTCTCGACCATTGTGGAAAGTATAAAGAAAGCTCAAGAGGAAGCTTCTGAGAAAAATGACCGAAAGGAGGAACGTTTGGGTAAAACGTTGGTGTTTGGTACTAACGGTCATGCACTGAAGGTATTCCAAGATCGTATTTGGGTACCTAAGTCAGGAGGAATTAGGGATCTTCTGATGGAAGAAGCTCACAAAACAATGTACTCAATTCATCCCGGTAGCACTAAAATGTATAGGGACCTGAAACCCTACTACTGGTGGCCGACGATGAAGCTTGATGTTGCAAAGTATGTGGCCGAGTGTGTGACTTGTGCGAGAGTCAAGACACAACATCAGAAACCTTACGGGAGTTTAGAACCATTGCCTGTGCCTATGGGTAAGTGGGAAGACATTGCTATGGATTTTGTCACTAAACTGCCCAAAACAAAGAATGGTCACGACATGATTTGGGTGGTCGTTGATCGATTCACTAAGAGTGCGCATTTCATAGCGGCCAGGGAGAAATGGTCTATGGAAAAGCTTGCGAATTCTTACGTGAAGGAAATTGTGAGGCTTCACGGTGTTCCGTTAACGACTGTATTGGATCGTGATAGCCGTTTCACCTCAAGGTTTTGGAAAAGTCTACAAGAGGAAATGGGTACCAAGTTATGTTTAAGCACAGCTTACCATCCGCAGACTGATGGTCAGAGTGAAAGAACAATACAAACACTTGAAGATATGCTGAGAGCATGTACCTTGGAATTCCTAGGTAATTGGGATGAACATTTACCGTTGGTAGAATTTTCCTATAATAATAGTTTTCACTCGAGCATTAAGATGGCACCTTATCAAGCTTTGTATGGACAGAAGTGTCGTACGCTGTCTTGTTGGCTTGAGGCTGGGGAAAAGCAGTTTATGGGACCGGAGATGGTTCATCAAACTGCTAAAAAGTTGAAAATAATTAGGGAAAGAATGTTAGCAGCTCAAGATCGTCAAAAGAGCTATGCTGACAAGAAGCGAAGACCGATGACTTTTGAGGTTGGAGATTCGGTTTTGCTTAAAGTCTCGTCGTGGAAGGGACTTATAAGATTTGGTAAAAGGGGAAAGTTGAGTCCAAGGTTTATTGGACCGTTTAAAGTTCTTCAGAGGATTGGGAACCAAGCTTACAAGCTCGAATTACCCGAAGAACTGAATGGAATTCACAACACCTTTCATGTGTGTTATTTGACGAAGTTCACGGGAGAAGTTCCCTATATAATTCCTATTTCTGAATTGAGAATTGATGAGAACAAAAGGTTGATTGAAGAACCAGAGGCAATTGTTGACCGAAAGACTAAGAAGATGCGACGCAAAATGGTTGGGTTAGTGCTTGTCCGATGGAAACACGCGAATGGGCCGAATCTCACCTGGGAGACGGAGAGTGACATGTTGAGTCGCTATCCGCATTTGTTTGTTGATGTGTGATTCCGGGGACGGAATCATTCTAAGGTGGAGAGAATTGTAACGCCTGTGTTTCCAGGCTTGCCATTTTTAGCAATGTAATGGTCTAGGTTAACCTTTGTAACCCGTTTTGAAATAATAAGATTGTATTATTTGAGTATTATGTGTTTTGTGCTTAATTGCTTAATTATGTGGTTTGATTAATTAAGAATAAAAATAAGCGTCAAAATTTAAGTGTAAAATAAACCTAATATCTTTGGTTAATGTTGTAGTAGTTGAAACGAGGTTTCCGAATATATATAGAATGCCCAAATCTGACTTCGTATGAGGAAGTTATGATTTATCGAAGTTCCGGCTTAGCGGTATGCAGCCTGAAATACTCGATTTGAGATCGAGCAGTTTTTAGTCGAAGCAATCTAAATGAGAATCGAAGATCTCATTGTTGGTATCGAAGCGATAAAAATTTAGGCGAGAACGGACGTCAAACGAAGAAGTTATGAATTTATAACGAAAGTTTCTGTCGCGGCCTATTAAAAATAATTAATAAAAATAAAGTCAAAATTAGCCGATGGAGTCTAAACAAAAGTCGTAGAGAGTGGTCTCACCTTTCCGTGGATATAAAGAACGTCGAAAACGGAGTTCGTATGAAGAAGTTATGAATTTCCGAAGTTTATTAATCATTTTGTATTTAAATTTAAATCAAAATCGGAAGCCTTATCCGAAGATGGGTCACCGGTGTGATCCGGAGTACGCCCCGCGTACGAGGGTACGCTACCGCGTACTCAGCATAGTGTTGACACTTCGGATGACGCATGCAGTGACGATTTCGGAAGCAGTACGCGCTGCGTACTGTAGTACGCCCCGCGTACTCCGATGCTCCAACCTCTATAAAAGGGGATCCGAAGGCAGCCAAAATTCTTGTTCATTTCTTCTCTTCTCTCTAGTCTTTTGCATCGTTTTGCATGCCAGAAATATCCCGAAGCCCCGGTATCATACTCTAGCCCCGAGGCAAGTCCCGAGATCCCGAAGATCCCGAGAAGTGCGGTTCTCGAGTCGAAGCTCTGCCCGCGAGAAGTTCGATTTTCGAGGAGATCTTCCAGATCTGCTGTGGATTACTACTTCTGCAAGTTGTAGTGCTGTCCGATCATCTTCTGATCAAGTGAGTGTATACTACCTTTCATAAACACGATAATAATACAAGTATGGTTCGAGTGTATTAAGTATATTGTTGTTTATAGGTGTGAGTGTGTAGTTATTTTCTTCCAAATACAATAATATGAAGTATTTTATACAAAATACGTGCTATGTGTATATATTTGGTTGTGTTATGTGTGAATGTGTATTCACTCTCTTCTATCTTATAGATCTGATTATTTCTCTATGAGATATGTGTTATGTGTGTGTGCCTCATCTGTTATGTGATATATGTGTTGATTAAAGCATGCTATACAGGTTTTTAAACTATGTATACAAATGTATATTTTTATCTACTAATATGTTGGGTAGAACATGGGTAGATAGTTGGTGTGTAATAAACAGATGAGAGGCCTCGTTGTTGTTTGATTTAGTCATCTAGCGGAGTTTAGATAACGACCACATACTTTTCTAGATAGTCTTGTGGAAACATTAGCAGGTTCGCCACCTGTAGGTGTTAATGAACTTGGGTGTTCATTCGCTGTACTCCATCCCCCTCATGGTTGCCTTATTTGACTTATATTGCTGAGGTACCCCCGAAGCATGTGCTGTCGCCCCGATGAAATATTCTTAGACTAGGTCCCTTATGTTAGTTGTTTTAGGGACATTAAAGTGAGAATAACGGGAATGGGTAATTGGGTTATTGTTGGTTGGTGAAAATTAAATATGATATTTATTGTGGGTTGAAAACCCTATATGCTCACCAGGCTCCCAAGCCTGACCCACTCAGTTTTAAATTGTATTACCGGTAGTGGCGGAATGGCATGAGATGGATGAACCATCAACTTGTTTTGTTTACAAGTCTGCATATGTTTATATTTGTTATATGACTTGTAATGTATTCGTTTATGCTTATTGGTCTGTATCGAAACATGACACCCCGAGTTTTGATTATAATGAAAATACATTTCTTTTATGAAATGCTTCGATAAACATTGTTTTATCATGTTTTGTTTTTGGGAACAAATTCTGCAACTCTTTCAAATCTAAAGGATTTACTCTGAAAATATTTAAAAGCATAAATGAAAAATCGGTCTTTTCTGGCCGAGATTTTGGGGATGTCACAGCGACTCGGCGAGTCCATATTATGGACTCGGCGAGTCCGCACTGTCCGATGAAACCCTAATTTCCAAGGGTTTGCCCCCTATTTAATCTCTCATTTCCGCCCCAAGCCAGCCCCCATTCACCCTCAAAGCCCCCAACCCTCGTTCAAAGCTTATTTCCTTGATAGTTTGAAGCATTTTGTGTGTTCTTGAAGGATTTGAGAAGGAAGTATAGTAGATCAAGAGGAAGGGAAGGAAGCCAAGCATCTTAGTGTTCTCTCAGTGATTCCTTTGAGGTATAACCCGTTTTCCCTCTATTTCTATGCTTATTGCTCCATTAAGCCTTTCTTGAGCCCTTCCCCAAGCTTGTATGTGCAATATAATTCATAATAAGTTGATTGGCCTTTAGATCTAGGCATGATTGAGCTCCAGGAGCTCAGATCCATTGCCTTTATGGACCCATGTTGCTTGTTCACCCTAGATCTACCCTTTTGAGGCATTTTGAGCCCTAAATCCCTCATTGGTGAATATCTACACGTAAAGTTGGAAACTTTACGTGTGATTCATGCTCTAGGAGCCCAGATCTGTGAATGGCATAGACTGGAATCGAGCAAAATCGCGTATATAGTGATTGCATGGCGACGACTCGGCGAGTCGTTCATCCGACTCGGCGAGTCTGCTCGCGAGTCTCCGAGTTGTCCCCTTTTCGTCGTGTCGAGTTTGAGTAGTGAGTCACGGGGTGTGACTCAGTAAGTTGGAAGCCGAACTCATCCTTGGAGGAACTCGGCGAGTTGATGCCCTGACTCGGCGAGTTCAAGGCAATCTCCTTAGATCAAGAACAGACTCGGCAAGTTGTTCATATAACTCGGCGAGTCACAGAATAAAGTGTTCTTCGGATGAAGATGAACTCGGCGAGTTGTTCATACAACTCGACGAGTAGGATGAAGGACTTGAACCTCAGTTTAGAAGAAGAGCTCGTCGAGTCAACGCCTAACTCGACGAGTAGGGACGGGATCCAGGACAATCGATTGGATAGGAACTCGGCGAGTTGGAGAGCCAACTCGGCGAGTCGGGTCAACTGAAAGTTGACTCTGACTTTGACTTATGACATGATCAGGGGTAAAATGGTCATTTTACCCAAAGGACAGTTAGCAGAAATTGATTAAGTATGTTGTGGGAATTGCAGCCGGAGGATTTCCGGAGCAGCAGTAGGCAGTCAGTTCCCGACCAGATCAGCAGCTACTTCGAGGTGAGTTACCTTCCAGTAGCAGTGGGTCTACGGCCACAATGCCGGCTCACCAATAGGAGTTGTATGTAGATGATTGTCTTTGTGATATTCATCTAGGGATTACTACTACCTGTGTTGTGTTTATGTGCTTGTATGAGATGATGTTATATGCCAGTGACAGTAGGGGGAGATAGTCCCCAAGATATCCGGTCGATAGGGCCGAAGGGGTGGTCATGCCCAGTCATACTAGATAGATTCTGATATTGTGATACACGTTTTGTGGTAGTAGTAGAGGGGGAGAAATAGTTCCCCAGTATCCGGTCGAGAGGACCAAAGGGGTAGCCAGCAACCAGATATGCTAGGCAGTATCCGGTCGAGAGGACCGAAGGGGAGGCCAGCACCCAGATATGCTAGGTAGTATCCGGTCGAGAGGACCGAAGGGGAGGCCAGCACCCAGGTATGCTAGGCAACGTCCGATCGAGAGGACCGAAGGGGTAGGTCGGGCACCCAAATATGCCTGACAATTTTTGTATGTTGTGTGGTTATATGGTATGAGGTACAGTGGGGGAACTCACTAAGCTTTGTGCTTACGTTTTTCAGTTTTGGTTTCAGGTACCTCGTCAGCTAGGGGAAAGGAGCCAGCGCGGTAGCAGCATGTCACACACACTCTCTTGTTTCCGCAGTTACGAGTTTATTCTGGGATTGATACTCTGATAGTTTGGTTGATCAAATGTTGTGGATTTCAATTTGGTTTTCGATGTGAAATGGTTTAATTAAACAATGTTTTAATTATTAATGTTTTCTACGAAATGTTTTATAAACGAAATTTTTGGACGTGAAAATTGGGTCGTTACAAGTTGGTATCAGAGCCCTGGTTTGAGGGATTCGAACACACCTTCGGGGATGTCTGAACTCAAATCGAGGGATTAAAAGATTTTCTAAAAGAAAATGTTTTCAAAAAAATTGAGAAAAGAGTTTTGAGAAAGAACGAAGTGTGTTATGTGTGCGACCGGCCGAGCTCAAGTAAGTATTCCCCAAAGTACCCATACAAGTTTATGTTATGCTTATTAGCTTTTGTAGAACAGCATGATAGAATAGGACTAAGGATCTAGGAGTGATGCCTTATGTGCCTACTTTATGTGCTTCAGTGTATGAAAATTGCATGCTAGTGTTGAGTAGACAGCAAGTAGGATAGCCTGATTAGGTTATGCCTGATAGTATGAACTTAGCATTGTATGCTAGTACAAGTTCCTGTAAGCAGATAGAGTTGATTGAAATTGTTACCCTTGTCTGAATGCTGCTTGCTTCGTGCTTTGTGGGACTTTGAATAATGGGAGTTTGCCATTAGGTGAATACGTCACGTCACATGTGAACAGGGTTGAATAATCTTAGAGTGCTGGATTTGATCCTATTGCGTAGCTCTTGTTTGAGTCCAACCGTTGTAGAGATGAGTCTGTTACTCGAAGGATTATATGAGCCTCATCACATATGATGGTATTCAGGTAATGGCTAATTGGCATTACAAGGAGGCCTGCAACAGCTGAGGACTGGATGGAGTAGAGTCAGAGATTTCCATAGGGCAAGCCTAGGATGAGTATAGCAGAGGACAACAATAGTGAAAGGGACCTGGTGGAGTCAAGGCAGTCCTTGAAGAAGGTACGGATAGATGTGGAAGGTAGTATGGGCCCATACTACTGAAAGTAGAGGATCCGTACCCGAACCAAGGAAGGCCAAGATAAGACCAGGGAACTTGTAAGTAGTTGTGATCCCTCAGGAAGTATCAGTATCACTAATGGTTGTTATTATGTATTGCAGAATGGTGGTACTTCGATAGAGGCCGATAGATGGCGGTTCAGGAGAGGGGTCAGGTTCGGGATCAGGTTCCAAGCCGGTAGATGAGGGACTACGCGAGTTCATCGCGTCAGAGATCACCAAGGGTATCCTTGAGTCGACCCCCATTATCTTCGGGTCGATCAAGGAAGAGATCATCGAGTTGATGGAGGATCGCCTTAGGGCGTTCAGGAGTGACATGGCATCTGGCCAGTCAGGATCTTGCACGCTGTCCTTTAAGGACTTCAGGGGCAGTGGTGCGCCGGATTTCCACGGGGTGAAAGACCCCATTGCTGCCTGGCGATGGATTGCGGACATCGAGTCTGCACAGCTGACTAGCTTCTGCCCCCAGGGGGGTGAAGGTGAGGTATGCAGCAGGGTGTTTGCGAGACCGAGCTCGAGATTGGTGGGAGTCAGTGGGTGACTCGTTGGGAGCCTCAGCTATCGAGGCTATGACCTGGTCGGACTTTGTGACCAGGTTCAGGGCAGAGTGTGCGCCGGCTGTCGAGCTTCAGCAGCTGGCCAGGGAGTTTTTGGACATGAGACAGATGACGGAGACTGTGGCGGAGATCACCGCCAAGTTCCGAGAGAGGGCACTGTTGGTGCCCCAGTATGTGGGCGATGAGGACATGAGGAGGACCCGTTATCATGACATGCTCCGGGCTGATATCCGGGAGCACGTTAGTTTTTCAGCTTGCCCTACCTTGGACTCCATGATTTCCAGGGCGAGGGAGAGGGAGATAGACTTGGAGCACATACGGAAACAGAAGGCAGAAGAGGGTCAGTCAGGAGGGGCCCCGGGGAAGAAGCCCAAGGGATCAGATGTGGGGCCGAAAGGCCAACAGGGACGGGGACGCTGCAGGAAATGTGGCAAGACGCACGAGGGGGCATGCAGGTTGGGATCATCAGGCTGCTACAAGTGCGACAAGTCTGGGCACTTTAGCAGGGATTGCACTGCTCCGACATCAGTTATTCAGAAGTATGAGTTGCTGTGTTTCCACTGCAACCAGAGGGGCCACAAGAAGGCCAATTGCCCCCAGTTGACAATTTCAGCGCCGGTGAAGGCGCCAGCTCCAGCGACCCTGCGGATCACGGATGGCCAGCAGGGCAAGGCAGAGGCTCCGGTGGTGAGGAGCCGGGCATTTCAGCTTACTACCGAGGAGGCACGCGCCGCACCCGATGTGGTGACAGGTATGATTCTTTCCCTCTATTCTTATTTTATGATGTTATGATATTGATATGTGCTCGGTATATATATATATATATATATATATATATATATATATATATATATATTTATATATATATATATATATATATATATATATGTTTTAGGATCGTTCCATGTGAACGGTATCCCAATTAAGGTGTTGTTCGACTCGGGTGCTACCCGATCGTTTGTTTCTCTTGCGCTTAGCAAGAAGTTCACTGAGTCTTCAGGCATGTTGGATTGCCCTTTGGAGGTAGAGATTGCTGATGATCGATCGGTGCGAGCATCGATGGTGTTTCGGGATTGCGTACTGCGTTTATTTGAGGAGCACTACTTAGTAGACCTGGTTCCCATTCCACTGCGTGGGAACAAGGTGATTATAGGCATGGATTGGTTTAGCCCTAATGGGGCAATGATAGATTGTGCGCAGCAGCTAATGCGAGTCAGGACCCCAAGTGGGGGAGAGTTAGTGATTCATGGCGAGAGGCCACATTGCGGACCCACTGTATGTTCAGCAGCGAGGGCTAGGCGCTATCTTCAGCGGGGATGCACATGATATGTCGCATATGTGATGGATACCCGGGAGGCGGGTAAGGCGACAGTGAGCGAGGTTCCGGTGGTTCGGGATTTTGCGGATGTTTTTCCAGAGGAGCTTCCTGGGATACCTCTGGAGCGACAAGTTGAGTTTAGGATTGACCTCGTTCCTGGTGCAACTCCGATAGCCAAGGCACCGTATTGGTTGGCTCCCCCTGAGATGCAGGAGTTGTCTACACAACTGCAGGAGCTGTTAGAGAAGGGATTCATTTGACCGAGCAGTTCATCCTGGGGAGCCCCGATTCTGTTCGTGAAAAAGAAGGACGGGTCGCATCGGATGTGTATAGATTACCGGGAGCTGAACAAGGTAACGGTGAAGAACCGACACCCACTCCCAAGGATTGATGATCTCTTTGACCAGCTTCAGGGAGCGTCTTGGTTTTCCAAGATCGATTTGCATTCGGGTTATCATCAGATGAGGGTCAGGGAGGAGGATATGCAGAAGACCGCGTTTCGGACGTGCTATGGCCATTATGAGTTCGTGGTGATGCCGTTTGGGCTCACCAATGCTCATGCCGCATTCATGGACCTCATGAACCGCGTATGTAGACCGATGCTGGATCGGTCTATGATAGTCTTTATCGATGACATCTTGATTTACTCCAAGACCTAGGAGGAGCATGAGGAGCATCTGCGAGAGGTGTTGGAGACCCTGAGGAGGGAGAGCTTGTATGCCAAGTTCTCCAAGTGTGAGTTTTGGTTACGCGAGGTGCAATTTCTCGGACACCTTGTCAACCAGAACGGGATTCTGGTCGATCCGGCCAAGGTCGAGGCCGTGATGAGATGGGAGGTTCCGAAGTCTCCATTTGAGATTCGGAGTTTCCTGGGATTGGCAGGCTATTATTGGGGATTCATTCAGGACTTCTCCAAGATAGTCGTACCCCTGACGCGACTGACGAAGAAAACCGTAGTCTTTCGGTGGGGACCCAACCTGCAGGCTGCGTTTGAGACGCTGAGACAGAGATTGTGCGAGGCGCCAATCTTAGCCCTACCAGTGGGCGTAGAGGATTTTGTAGTATACTGTGACGCGTCCATTTCAGGGTTGGGCACGGTACTGATGCAGAGGGGGCATGTCATTGCCTACACTCCGAGGCAGCTCAAGCCTCACGAGGCGAACTACTCGATGCATGATTTGGAGTTGGGGACGGTGGTTTTTGCCCTCAAGATTTGGCGACATTACCTCTACGGGGTTCGATGTACCATTTACACGGACCACAAGAGTTTGAGGTACCTCATGGATCAGCCGAATCTGAACATGACGCGGCGTCGGTGGTTGGACGTGGTGAAGGATTATGATTGCGAGATCCTTTACCACCCGCGGAAGGCCAATGTAGTGGCCGATGCGCTTAGCCGCAAGGCGGCGCCGATCAGGGATATTTGCATGAGGATGACCGTAGTGACTCCCCTGTTGGAGCAAATTCGGGAGGCTCAACAGGAGGCTATCAAGGAGGAGCATCGGAAGAGCGAGCGTGTGGTGGGTCAGGTTTCCTCCTTTGATTATGATAGCCGAGGACTATTGACACTACACCGTAGGGTGTGGGTGCTGTATCACGGATGCGTGCACCAGATTTTGATGGAGGAGGCGCACAAGTCCCGATTCTCTATTCATCCCGGGGCGACAAAGATGTATAGGGATCTTCGTCTAGATTATTGGTGGCCCTACATGAAGCGGGATGTGGCATGGTATGTTGAGCGGTGCTTGACCTGCAGGAAGGTCAAGGCCGAACATCAGAGACCGTATGGCAAGATGCAGCCGTTGGATATTCCACTGTGGAAATGGGAAGACATCACGATGGATTTTATCACGAAGCTTCCCAGGACCGCACGTGGAGTGGATTCGATTTGGGTCATCGTGGATCGATTGACCAAGAGTGCTCACTTTATCCCGATCCAGGAGAGCATATCGGCCGAGAAATTGGCCGACATCTATATCAGGGAGATTGTGGCGCGGCATGGGGTGCCATTATCGGTTATTTCGGACAGGGATGTGCGATTTACTTCCAGGTTTTGGAAGAGATTTCAAGACGAGTTGGTTACTCGTTTACATTTTAGCACCGCCTTTCACTCGCAGACGGATGGTCAGAGCGAGCAGACCATCCAGACTCTGGAGGACATGTTGCGGGTATGCGTGTTGGATTTCGGTGGTAGCTGGGATACCTATCTTCCCTTGGCCGAGTTCTCCTACAACAACAGCTACCACGCGAGTATCGACCTCCCTCCATTCGAGATGTTGTACGGATGGAGGTGCAGGACCCCGATATGCTGGGGTGAAGTTGGCCAGAGAGTCATGGGGAGCACCGAAGTGGTGTTCAAGACGACCGAGAGGATCCAGTAGGTTCGGAGCAGGCTTCAGACTGCTCATAGTCGACAGAAGATTTACGCCGACAAGCGTCGATCCGACTTGGAGTTCCAAGTCGGGGATATGGTTCTCCTGAAGGTGTCGCCTTGGAAAGGCGTCATTCGATTCAGGAAGCGGGGCAAGTTGGGCCTGAGATTCATCGGACCGTTCAGAGTTGTAGCCCGGGTGGGCAAGGTGGCGTATAGGCTGGATCTGCCAGTCGAGCTCAGCCAGATCCACAACACTTTCCATGTTTCTCAGCTGCGGAAGTGCCTAGTGGACGATTCAGCAGTAGTGCCGTTGGAGGACATACAGGTTGATGATAGCCTGAATTACATTGAGCGCCCAGTCGCAATCCTCGACAGGAAGTCGAAGGATTTGAGGAACAAGCGAGTGGAACTCGTGAAGGTGCAATGGCAGCACCAGAAGGGATCGGAGTGGACTTGGGAGCCGGTGGAGAAGATGATGGAGCATTACCCCGAGATTTTTCAGGATCAAGCAGCAGACTTTGAGGACGAAGTCTAAAATAAGTGGGGGAGATTGGTAGCACCTGGTTCCTGGTATGCAAGATTTATCTAAGTATTTTTGTATTTTGGCCTTGGACTCGGCGAGTTGGAGGCCCAACTCGCCGAGTAGAGACGAGACTTGGGACGCGGTTAAGTTGGCGACTCGGCGAGTCCATATTATGGACTCGGCGAGTCCGTGCTGTCCGATGAAACCCTAATTTCCTAGGGTTTGCACCCTATTTAATCTCTCATTTCCGCCCCAAGCCAGCCCCCATTCACCCTTAGAGCCCCTAACCCTCGTTCAAAGCTTATTTCCTTGAGAGTTTGAAGCATTTTGTGTGTTCTTGAAGGATTTGAGAAGGAAGTGGAGTAGATCAAGAGGAGGGGAAGGAAGCCAAGCATCTTAGTGTTCTCTCAGTGATTCCTTTGAGGTATAACCCGTTTTCCCTCTATTTCTATGCTTATTGCTCCATTAAGCCTTTCTTGAGCCCTTCCCTAAGCTTGTATGTGCAATATAATTCGTAATAAGTTGATTGGCCTTTAGATCTAGGCATGATTGAGCTCCAGGAGCTCAGATCCGTTGCCTTTATGGACCCATGTTGCTTGTTCACCCTAGATATACCCTATTGAGGCATTTTGAGCCCTAAATCCCTCATTGGTGAATATCTACACGTAAAGTTGGAAACTTTACGTGTGATTCATGCTCTAGGAACCCATATATGTGAATGACATAGACTGGAATCGAGCAAAATCGCATATATAGTGATTGCATGGCAATGACTCGGCGAGTCGTTCATCTGACTCGGTGAGTCTGCTCGCGAGTCTCCGAGTTGTCCCCTTTTCGTCGTGTCGAGTTTGAGTAGTGAGTCACGGGGTGTGACTCAGTGAGTTGGAAGCCGAACTCATCCATGGAGGTGTTGGATTAGTGTCTAAGTCCATAACTATTTTGGTATGTACTTGACCCGATGGTGCATGGTCCTTTTGGGTTGCCTTCACCAAAGCAACTTGATTGGAGAAATAAATAAAGAGAGAGAGAGGTTATTATGATTTATTAATATGTTATAAGAATAATGTATTAAAGGAGAAATCATATTTGTTTAATTAATATTGGTCAATAATTGAATAAGAATTAATTTTGTGATCAAGTGTAATTAATTAAACTAGAGGGGCTGAATTGTAATTATGTGATAGTTACAAAATAAGGTAAGGATTATCTTAAATATAGGGTGAACGAATTTAAGGTGATAATGCCTTAGAATTCGAGTAGGATAAGGGTTTCTAAGACTTATCTTATGGTTGCTTGGTGGGCAAGCAAGTAGATAAGGATAAGGACTAAAACCCTAATCTTTACACCTATATAAACCCCCTAAGGCTCATGAATTCGTCTAAGCCTTCCCAAGAAGTTCCGAGGACGAATTCCTACCTCTCTCCTCTCTCTTTATACCTTCTCCACTTGCTTATGGTGTTTGTGAACCATTAGAGGAGTGACACTTGTGACTCTAAGCCTTCCAAAGTTAATTTAAGGAGGAATTGGGATTGTTATTACTACATAACAATCAAGGTAATATCTTAAACCTAATTATATGTTAATATCGATTTCCATATGCTAGAATTAGGGTTTATAGTCTTGGATTCAAAGCATGTACAATAGAGAAACCTAGATCCAAGCATTAGGGTTTGTATGAGCACATAGGATGTCTTATGACCAAAACCCATCAGTGGTATCAGAGCCTAGCTTGGTTTCAATTGTATTGATGCATTGTATATCTAAAAAATTCGATTTTTGGTGTTTTGGAGGCTGGACTCGCCGAGTCCATAGCTGAACTCGCCGAGTCCAGGCTTGACTCGACGAGTCAACTCGTCAGATAGAGCTTATCTCGGGATTTCTTGCTGTTTTTGCATTGGGATAGTTACCTTATCATGTTAGATCAATATTAATCCGATTATATGACATATTTGACTATATTTTTGATCTAATTGAAGATATTTATCAATTAATAAGATAATTGTTTCCTTATAAGATAATTGATTAATTATTTTGAGTAAATTGATAAATTGTTTTGCAAGAAATCATTAAGTAAATCAAATATGGATAATTATGTGATTAAATGTTAATTTGAATTATTTGTTATTTGATCCTTGTTGTTATGAAAAGTTTCATATTTTGCCATTTAGGTTTTATAGTTTAAATTTGAACACCAAAAGTTTTGTTGTTTTGAAATTTAAATAGTTAAAACCCTAATGTTTTGAAAATTGTTTCAAAACTTGCCCTCAAGTTTTGGAATTTAAATTTTGATTAAATGGTTTAATTTTGAAGCATATTTAAATTCTAAAACCTAATGTCTTGAAATGTTTCAAAACTTGCCCTCAAGTTTTGGAATTTAAAAGTTGATTACAAGTTTAATTAGGAATGTTAAATTCTAAAACTCTAGTATTGTTTTGAAAAAGTTCAAATCACACCCTTATGGTTTTATTAATTAAGGTGTATAATTAATAGAAGTTTAATAAATCCATAAAAGTTTAGGTTACAATTTAATTGAATTAAAAGTATAATTGTTAAATTAGACCACCTAATATTTTAAAAGTGTAAAATACACCCTATACTATATATAACATTAAAAGTCTAACATTATATATATATATATATATATATATATATATATATATATATGTATGAGTAAAAGTCAGTCTTACCGTTAGTAGGCCTCATTCACGAAGCTGGTCTATAAGGGGTGTTTAAGGAAATTGCCTATAAAATGGCGATTGAATGGGTATCCACTCTTACCCATCACACTCTTGACTAGTGGAGGGTCGTTAGCCGAACGGGTAGGATAGGACGAAACCTTCCATTATAAGTATAATGAAATATAAAAGTAACTAAATGTTTTCATAAAATTCCCAATCTTAGTTACTTAGGCAAAAGTGAATTGATGCAATTCCATGAAATTACACTTTGTGCCCTTGCGAAAACGTTAGTGGAGCGTGTGTGGTTTACCGACACACTAAATGGTTCTAAGCAAAGGTAGCAAAGGGTGACTCAATGTTTGTCATAGTTTGGTGGAGCGTGTGTGGTTTACCGGCACATTGAATAGGTGACTGTAACATGTGAGGGCACCATGTAAGTTTGCATGGTTATTCACACCCGCTTTGTGATCATCGGCATCCCAGTCACAAACAAGAGGGGCATATCGAGATTTAAACATGTCATTGAAAGTTCAATGAATCTCAAAGGATCTAGGAGTTTTCATAGATTTAAAATTTAAATTTCTTTTTCGTTTTTCGTGGTGGAAATTAGTGAATCGTCATTCACTTACCTTCAAATATTCTTCAATTAGGGTTACGGCATCCCTCTCCCGAGTTGTAGAATATTGTGTTGGGTCCTAGCCTTAGTATCTCATTTGGGTGATTTACTAAGGACTCAATCAATCAACTAACTTGAATTTGTTTTTATCCCGTTTTGTAGATGTCAAAGTTCGACAACTATGTATTGGATTAATGTCTAAGTCCATAACTATATTTGGTATGTACTTGACCCGACCCGGCATGGTCCATTTGGCTTGCACTTCACCGACACAATTTATATGGATAATCTTTTGAGAATAGTATGTTTATGATTAATATTAATATATTATAAGTTCTAATATATTAATATGGAATCATATTATTTAATTAGTATTGATCAAGAATTAATTTATAATTAATTAAGTGATCAAAAGGAACTAATTAAATATGGACTCTTATATATATGGAATGGGCCAAGTTCATTTAGGTTGGGCTAAGCTTTCATGGATAGTCCATGGAGTGTTTAACCCATGGATCCTAGGAAATGAAAGGTCATGGGTATTAGGGTTTAACCCTAATCCTGCATACTATATAAAGATGTCTTTGGTTGGTGAAATTGGCACTAGTGTGGATACACTAAAGAAGGGCTAGCCAATTTCACTAGAGAGAACCAAGTAATCATATTCTCTAAAGTATTCCAAGGTGTCTTGGTGATTTGTGATTCCACTTGAGGCTTCCACACTATTGGGGCTAAGCTCTTAAAGCTTGAAGACATCAAGCTACATCAAGAGGTATGTATTCTATCTTGTTACATTCATAGTTTTTGTATGCTAGATTAGGATAATACCTTGGATGTTCTTATTTGCACGTATAATAGAGAAAACATAGATCCAAGGTATTTAGGGTTGCATGTACACTTAGGAAGTGTTAGAATGCTCAAAACCCAACAGTGGTATCAGAGCCACGGGTTGTTTTCTGTTATATTGATGCAAATATTTTATTTTCAAAGTTGAAAAAAAAACATGAAGTTTGTCAAATTTTAAGATAATTACTTGTTCTTGTGAAAAACTAATTATTTGTAAAATTTGAATAATTTGCTTTATGAGTTGAATTAGGTCAAATTTAATAAAAGATAAAATAATATGATTATTTTATTAGTTTTAAAAGTTTGATCTAAAGAGTTTTATTTTTTTTTAAACCTCCATAAGTTATGGATATGAAAAGGTTTTAAAAAAAAAATTGATTCAAAGTTTTTTTTGGAGTTACAAAATTTGGTGTTAATGTTTTAAAGGATTCCATAACTTAAGAATAAGTTATGGATCACCAAAAGTTTTTTGTGTTACCTTGTTTTATGAGTGAATTTAGATTAATGAATAAAATTATGTGATAGTTGGTTTTAATCCAAATTAATCTAAGAATTGATTCTAAAATGTGTTTTTGTAACTTGTCCTCAAGTTATATGAAAAGTCACATTTAAGAATCATAAAACTCATAAAAATTGGCAAAGGTTACAAAAATGAAGAGTCTAGTTCTAATTAAATGGTTTTATAACTCCATAACTTATCCTCAAGTTATGGAGGACCAAGAGTCTCTTCATTTAATAAAATACAATAAAAAAAAAGGTGTAACCTTAATTAATTCCATAAGTTATAAAATAAAGAAAAGTTAATTCTTTTATTAGTTTAAAGTCTTCCATAACTTGTCCTCAAGTTATGGAACTTGAAGAGTTTTTGGATTAAAACTACTTTAAACACATAAGTTATGGAATTAATTAGTTTTGAATAGTTTCAAAACTTGCCCTCAAGTTTTGGAATTTGTAAAGTTTTCACTTATGAATACTTTAATTCCAAGTTAGCCCTTAGAATTTTAAAAGTTAAAATTCAACCCTTATACTTTATAATATTATAAGTTAATAATATATATATATATATATATATATATATATATATATATATATATATATATATATATATATATATGTATAAGAGTAAAGTCAGTCTTACCGCTAGTACGCCTCATTCACGAAGCCGGTCTATAAGGTGGGTATAAGGTTGTTGCCTATAAAATGGCAACTTAATGGGTGTCCACTCTCACCCACCGCTTGCTTGACTGGTGGAGGGTCGTTAGCCGAACGGGTTTGACAGGACTAGAATTCTCCCTTCATTAAAAGTATTAATGATAATACTAAGTAACTAAACTCTTAATAATACCCGATATTAGTTACTTAGGAAAAATGTGAATAAGGTGCTAACCCATGAAATTACACTTTACACTTTGTCTAAGTCGTTAGTGGAGCGTGTGTGGTTAACCGGCACACTAACTTGGACTTAACAAGGTAGGTAAAGGGTGACTTAATATTTATCATAGTATCGATGGAGCGTGTGTGGTTAACCGGCACATCGATTGAGGGGTAATTTATTAAGGGTACCAAGTGATTTGCATGGTTACTTCACACCTTGTTTTGTGATCCTCGGCATCCCAGTCACAAAACCTGAAGGGCACACTCGAGATTGAAACATGCCTTTGAAAAGTTCAATGAATCTCAAAGATCTAGGAGTTTCAAAACCAATTAAAACCTAATAATTCATTTCATTTATCTTGGTGGAAATTGGTGAATCGTCATTCACCTACCTTCAAATATTTTATAGCTTGGATTACGGCATACCTCTTCTAAGTTATAAAATAGTTTGTTGGGTCCTAGCCTTAATATTTCATATTGGGTGTCATATTAAGGACTTTAAATCAACTATCTTGAATATCTCCCAAAAGATGTCTGTAATAGACACCTATGATCTTCCCAAATCTAGTGAAACAAGGTTTCCTAAATGAAGATGATGTCCTTTGGAAATCATACTTCTTTCACCTCCTCCAATTATTCTCCCCAACCCACAAGTTCTTGAAAAGTTTAAGGTCACTCAAGCCCTATTGGCAAGGCAAGGTCTAGGTGTGAACACATCTTGGAGATGTAGTCACATATTGACAAGCCGGGAGAGTTGGGTGTCAAAGTCTTGAGAAAGTTGGTGGTTCAATCACTTTCTAAGTCACATAGTGAGTTCCTTTGGGACACCTATGAAACAGACTATGACAAGACCCTTAATGATCTTATCTATTTGCTAAGATCAACTTCCTAAAACTTTATGGACATTGACAATGATGACATCGGATATCCAGTAAAGCATTCTCTTCCCAATGGAAAGGGATCAGCCATAGTCAACTCGGTTGACCAAATGGTAAAGAGAAAAGCTAAGTCTGTGATAGTCTCGTGTACCATTATCAAAGGGTCCATATGTTTATATTGCCAAGGCAAGGGGCATTGGTTGCGAAGCTGCCAAATTTACCTAAGGATGTTAAAGTCAATAAGTTTGACTCTACTTCAGGTAAAGACCACTATCTAACTCTGTTAAGTTTCTATTCTGAGATTCCTGATACATGATGTGACTGGGTCACATGGTGATGTTTTAAGAATCAAAGAAAAGTGAAGAAACTTAAAGAAAGAATATGCTGAATCTGATGGCGTAGATGGATTTCTATCGCATAGTTTGAAGATCGGATTCTTGAGCAACTTCTTAGGAGTTATGAGATATTGCTTAGGAATAGATAACAACAAGTTTTCATATGGATTGTAAGGATAAGTTTTTCCGCAAAGTTTTAAAATAAAAGAAAAATTTTTTGATTTTATTTATTTTAAAATATCCTTACAATGGCTTTTGAGGAAAAATTGTTGCTTATATGATTCCATTAAGAGCAAGAGTGGAAATATGAGGATTTGTGGTAATGTCTAGATTTACCAAATAAGGAAAGATTCTCATCACCCAAGTTTCAATTGGACCGGAACTTGGAATCATGCAAGTTGTATAGCATGATGAATGAGTACTTTCAAGTTTTGGAAAATTAAGACTAATTACTCGGCCACATGGATGTGTGAGTCAAGTAAAGGACTAAGGGATCGAGTACACATTCTTGTGCACTGATTAAGTCCACCACAAAAGATTGATAAGATTATTCGTCATAGTTTACTAAAGCTCAGTAAATATGATTATACTTATAAGCTTAAGTGTAA
Organism: Lactuca sativa; assembly: GCF_002870075.4. Classification (NCBI taxonomy): domain Eukaryota; kingdom Viridiplantae; phylum Streptophyta; class Magnoliopsida; order Asterales; family Asteraceae; genus Lactuca; species Lactuca sativa. Next base: position 65,597,637 of record NC_056628.2, read on the forward strand.
CTCTGAGACATTGGAAAAGGTTCCAATGTATGGCAGGGCGAATAAGAAGAATCAAATTAGGCAGAAGGATAAAAGTTTCTCATATCTGAAAAGATGGGAGAGTACTTTAGTATCAGTTTTGTGATCATCTTAATGATTAAGAAACCATATCAAAATTAGTTCTCTAAGGAAATCTTAGTGCATTCTTATGACTAAGAAGAGGAACTTGAATTGTTGAAATGGTTAAATCAAGAAGATGAGTCATACTTCGTTCCAATACAAGTCTTAGAGTCATACTCCAAGATTGTCATTTGAGTGATATGTCTTAAAGAAGGTTTAAAACACTTGTCAAATGTAAGAGTAAAAGTTTTCTACTCTTGTACATTTGAAATTGGTAAGTTGTGATGTTTTGGATAAAACAAAGACCAACTTAGGCCAATTGGGTAAAGTGTTTTTCTTGATTAGAATCCGCACTATCTCTTGGATGTTTGACAAGGGAGTCTTATATGTCAAGAGGACAGTGGGAGTCTTAAAGGTCTTGAAAGTCTCAAGAAATAATCAAGAATAAAACCTGAAGTTCTTCACTAGCACACGACTTGAGGTTTATAACCTATCGTGTTGACATATCTGTGCCCATTCCAGTTAAAGTTGGCTTTGCATATGAGTTCTTAGAGTTCTCAGTTTGTTGCATAACAACTTGGAAGCAATGGCAGGCCCTTGAGCTGCCAGGTGGCAAGAAGTTAAGATTGAGTTCAATCCATATGGTTTTGGATTTGTCATTATCTTTGTCTTGTGATTATGGTTTGACAAATTCATATGGGTAGGAACTCATACACCATATAAATCTAAGTGTCATAAGGTTTTTCTCCGATTCATGAAAATGATGGTGAGGAAACGCTTTCACTAAGTAGATTTTACGAAGATATCAATTGTGTTATTTGCATTTTCAAAAGTCGTTAGTGGAGCGCGTGTGGTTAACCGTCACACTAACATGGACTTGTGAGAAATGGCAAATGCCTAAGAAATTGAGACCATGATTACGGTATCCCTTTTCATGGTTCTTGAAATTGCTTAGACACACAGGTGAGCTATCTACGGAAAGGGTGTATGAATCTAAATTTCAGACTGTCCAGCTGATTTCTGAGTACATGTCAAAGCTAGTGGGAGCATAAGTGTTATGCTAATAATCATCATGTTAGTGGGAGCATGATAATTATGATAAGTATTGCAAGTTAGCATTGTTAATTATAGAAAACAAAAGTTTCAATTGGGAAAAAGTTGTTTTGCTATAATTAAGGGAGAGGAAATTATGCTTCATCTCAAATCTATAAGCTTAGATCGTGAGGTTTTAATCATTTAGTCAAGGATATATATGAATTTCATGTTGGAATGGCTCAACATAAGGAAATTTTGTATATGGGTCCATTATTTGCGTGCTAAAATTCGATTATGATTACGACATCCCTTTTCATAATCTGAATTATGAGAACTTGGCAAATTGAAATGGAAATAGCAAAAGACTGGTTTAGTCTTTATGTAAGACATCATGAATCGTGTCCCATATGCTTCGGATATAGGATCGATTACATGTGCTATATTCATCCGTTCTAAAATTTTCCAAATGCCTGGGGCATTAAGAAGGGAAAAGGTTTAGAACTGGATATGACTAAAAGGATTAAACAATTGTCGAGGACAATCTAAGGTTTACCAAAGATTGGTTACTCAAGGACAATTGGAAGTATAGTGATAATTCTGGAAGGACCATATTGACATAATCTGTAAGGAGGCAACTCTTGTTCAGAAGTGATAGTCAAAATGGAATCTGGAAATGTTTCAAAGTTAGAATTTTCAATCTGTGTAAGATTAAGGAAACTTAATGCAAGAAGGATATTTCCAAGGAGTTGATCTCCTTTGGAATACTCTGTAATGATTGTTGCCAAGTCTTTGTGACTTTGTGCATAATCGTTACAAGAGGATCAATGCATATAAGTTTAGAATCTAACAGATTTATGTAAATGGCATGAATTTGGAATTCTTGCATTTGCAGTAAGGATTTGGGACTGTGAAAAGAGAATCATTGAAGTTATGTTCAATTGATCTAGTTCACAAAGTAAAGATCATAGACAAACATAGTATGCATACTTGGTGTGTGGCATGACTAGTGTTTAAGAAAACATAGTGTACATGCTTGGAGCATGGGACAACTATTGTTTTAAATTCAAGAATAAAGTTGATAGCTGAAACAGTATACAATGAATAATGTGTAATCATATGGTGATAAATAAACGGTGTTTTATTTATGTTCAAAGGGTTGATACCATATTGGATTCAATTATTATTGTGTTTTATTTTGCATGTTTTGACTTCCCGAATAAACTGGGTTATTCTTCCTGAATGACTAAGTTATTCAAACATCCACAGTCGGTCATATGTTGGAAGTAGATATGAATTAAGACTGTCATGGGTTGGCTTGTAGAGGTCTAAGGTGTTGGACAAAGGGCTACAACACTCATGAGTGCTCATAAGTTCTGAGTATTGGATTCAACCCGCGCTCATTGGAATCACTTCATGGATTTTATCACGAGTGATCATGAGACGATAATATCTTATATTCTTCAAACCTAGAGATATGAGTTGTTACTATGAGTTGATAGTACATTGATTGCACGAAAACGCATTTGGTAACTTGGTGCTATAAAACGTGCCTTTGTGTATGATTCAACAAGTAGTAGAACAAGCCATATGAGTCGAAGTTTATCCGTTCCTTTTACCTTCGGGATAAAAGCGATATCTGTGGGCCCCTCGATGATTTGATGATGACAAATGGAAGTGCTCGGCCGGGCCAGGACTGATTTGATTTGTTCAATTAGTCAGTCGTCATAAATCGGAAATCGGGAAACAACAAATGGACAGAGAGAATGATTATAATCCATGTCTCGGTCCATATGATATCTAGAATGGAGGAATATATGATCCCTTATCTAATGGACAAGTTCGTTGACAAGATCAGAGTTCGACAGCAGCTTTAAGAGCTACGATTGCCAGTTAGGTTTGAAGTCATACGCAATAATAGTTTTAGACTTATCCAAGTGGGAGACTATTGGATTAATGTCTAAGTCCATAACTATATTTGGTATGTACTTGACCCGACCCGGCATGGTCCATTTGGGTTGCACTTCACCGACACAATTTATATGGATAATCTTTTGAGAATAGTATGTTTATGATTAATATTAATATATTATAAGTTCTAATATATTGATATGGAATCATATTATTTAATTAGTATTGATCAAGAATTAATTTATAATTAATTAAGTGATCAAAAGGAACTAATTAAATATGGACTCTTATATATATGGAATGGGCCAAGTTCATTTAGGTTGGGCTAAGCTTTCATGGATAGTCCATGGAGTGTTTAACCCATGGATCCTAGGAAATGAAAGGTCATGGGTATTAGGGTTTAACCCTAATCCTGCATACTATATAAAGATGTCTTTGGTTGGTGAAATTGGCACTAGTGTGGATACACTAAAGAAGGGCTAGCCAATTTCACTAGAGAGAACCAAGTAATCATATTCTCTAAAGTATTTCAAGGTGTCTTGGTGATTTGTGATTCCACTTGAGGCTTCCACACTATTGGGGCTATGCTCTTAAAGCTTGAAGACATCAAGCTACATCAAGAGGTATGTATTCTATCTTGTTACATTCATAGTTTTTGTATGCTAGATTAGGATAATACCTTGGATGTTCTTATTTGCACGTATAATAGAGAAAACATAGATCCAAGGTATTTAGGGTTGCATGTACACATAGGAAGTGTTAGAATGCTCAAAACCCAACACTATGATCTTCCCAAATCCCGCGGAACAAGCATTCCACTTGAAGATGGTATTCCACGATTCAATCGAGGAACGAGAAATCATACTTCACTTCCTCCTCCTCCTCCTATTATTCTCCCCAACCCACTAGATCGAAGAATTGAAAGGTTCAATATCACTAAAGCCCTATTGGAAATGAAATATGAAGATGGTAAACCCGTGTGTGCCCACGTTCTAGGAATGAAATCACACATTGATAGGTTGATAATGTTGGGTGCATCATTCCCAGATGAGTTGGTTGTGAATTGGGTTTTGCAGTCACTTCCTGAATCATATAATGAGTTTAAAAGAAAGTATTATATGATGGATCATGATGACAACCTCATTGACCTAAGTTACATGCTCATTGCTGCTGAATCAGAAATGATTTGGCGAAGCAATGGAGCGTATTTGTTGGGAAAGTCAACCAACCATGCTTCCGAGGACGTTCTAGGAGAACCGACCTGCGTTTGCTGCGAAAAGAAAGGGTGTTGGATACAAGTCTACCCAAAGAGCCTGAAGAGTCCAGAAGATGGGAGAGTCAAAGAGTATGGCTGCGCTTCAGGTAAAATCCACTATCTAACTCCATTAAGTTCCTATTCATTGATTCTTAATACATAATGTGATAAGATTGCATTTGAATGTTTTGCAGGATCGGTGAAAGAAAGGAAGCTTGGTGAAAGAGCAAGATGAATCTAATCACAAGGAATGGATCTTGATCGCATGGACTTGAAGATTAGATTTTGAGCTTAGATAGTTATGATAGAGTTGTTAGAATTTTTTTTTCTTTTGAAATACATAGTTTTCAATGGATTTTGCATTGTAAGGACAAATGTTTTCCGCTGCTTTTATAAATAAAACAAATTTCCGTTTGACTTATTTATTTATTTATCTATTTCCTTGCAATGAAATCGTTATGAAAATTAGTGTTTGCATATTTCTACAACAAATGGATATGATTCTTATTTATGGTGTGTATGGAAAAGTCGAGAATTTACCAAATAGGGAGAGTTTCTCATCGCCCAAGGTTCAATTGGACAGAAACTTGGAATCATGCAACGTGGTTGCACGATGAATGAGAAATTTCATATTTGGAAATTAGACTAATTCATTGACAAAGTGTCAAGTGAAGGACTAAGAGATCGAGTACACAAAGTTGTGTGTTGATCAAGTCTACCACAAGAGTAACAAAGACATTCGTCATGATTTACTAAAGGTTTAGTAAATATGATTGTACTTATAAGATTAAGTGTAATTCTGAATTGATTGAAAAGGTTCAAATCAATAGCAGAACGAATAAGAAGAATCAAGTAGGCAGAAAGATAAAAGTTTCTCCATTCTAAGAAGAAGGGAGAGTACCTTTTATGCTTTATGATAGGTCTTAATGATTAATAACCATATCTCAATTAATCCTCTAAGAGAGTCTTAGTACAATTGCATGTCTAAGAAGAGGATTCAAGAATTGAAGAAATGGTTAAATCAAGAAGTCAATCATACTTCGTTCAAAAACAAGTCTTAGAGTTAAGATTGTGACATTGAGTGATTAGTGTTAAGAAGGTTTATAACATTCATCAAATATGGAGAGGTGTGATGTCTTGGATAAGACAAAGACCAACTAGGACCAATTTATGAAGTATTTTGATAAAAGCTACACTAACTCTTGAATAATTGTTTGTCAAGAAATGGTTATTGACAGGAGAATCTTATATGTCAAGGAGTCAGTGGGAGTCTTAAAGGTCTTGAAAGGTTTCAAGAACAAATCAAATAAACCTTATCGATCATCACTAGCACACGAGTTGAGGTTTACAACCTATCGTGATGACATTATTTGGTTTATGTGCCAATCCAATCGAGTTAATTATGCATGTGAGTTCTATGAGTTCTCATTTTGAACGCATAAAAGGCAAAGCACCTTAATCAATGAAAGGTACATTGATAGGAAAGGGTGAGCTGCTTAACTACTTGGAAGACGTGGTGGGCAGTTATGCTACCATAAGGCAAGAAATCAATATTTAGAAAGTTCGGTCCATATGAGTTTGAATTTGTCGTAAACTTTGGTTTTAACAAATTCACATGGATAGGAACACATACGCCATTTAAATCTAATTGTCATAAGATTTCCTCCTTCATGAAAATGATTGTGAGGAAATGCTTTCACTAAGAAAGATTTTAAGAAGATAGTGATTATAAAATTGCATTCTCGAATTCGATTATGGTTACGGTATCCCGTTCCATAATTTGAATTGTGAGGTTTGGCAATTAGTCTTAAGTGTTTAGACTCACATATGAACTATCGAAGGCAAAGGTGTATAAGTTCAAGAAGCCTTGATAAAAGATTATCAAAGCACTAAGTATTAGAAACATGAACTTAGAAATTCAATAAGTATTGTCTTTCTGGAAGTTAAGATGTTTATGAATACATGTCGAAGCTAATGGGAGCATAAGTGTTATGTTTTATAATAATCATCATGATAGTGGGAGCATAAATGTTATGATTGTATGATTATTAAGGCACGTATTGCAAGTTGGCAATATTAATTATAGAAAACAAGAGTTATATCTTGCAAAGTAGTAAGGGTTGTAAAGTTGTTTTGCTATAATTAAGGGAGAGAATATTATGCTTCATTTCAAACCTAAAGGCTTAGGTTGAGAAATGTTAATAAATTTAGTCAAAGGTACATAGTGTGTTCTTAAAATTTCGATTATGATTACGACATTCCTCTTCACAATTCAAATTTTGAGAACATAGCAAATAAAACATTATGCGTCGTGTCCCATACGCTTCGGGTATAGGATTGATTGCAAATGCTTTAATATTTGACCATTCTAAAATTTTCCAAATGTCGAGCGCATTTAGAGGGAAAAGGGACTAGAATCGGTTTTGACTAAAATAATTAAACAACTATCAAAGGACAATCCAAAGTTCGACGAGGATTGGTCACTTGTGAGTAGTTAGAAGCATGGTACTGGATGGACCATATCGACATTATTATGAATAGAAAAGATTCTATTAAGAATAAGTTGTCATATGAAAAATATGGAAATGTTTCCATATTGGATGGACAATATCGACATTATTATGAATAGATAAGATTCTATTAAGAATAAGTTGTCATATGGAAAATATGGAAGCGTGTCCATATTGGGAATTGAATATAGAAAAAATCTATGTCTAACTTTTATGCAAAAGGATGTTCAAAGGAATGTACTTTGAGTGAGAGACATCATATCTAAGGAATTGTCTTGTAACAATCTCCGATAGAAGATATTGTAATATCATTGGCAATAGTCTTTGTGACTTTGGTGCAGTGACATTACAAAAGGATCATTGCATAAAATGTTAGAATCTAACATATTCTATAAGTGGCAAGAATTTGATACTCTTACACTTATGAAAAAGGATTTGGAGTTATGAAATGAGAAAGATTGGAAATGTGTTCAATTTGATCTATTTCACAAAGTAAGAACCATAGGTAAACATTGTGTGCATGCTAGGAGCATGGGACAAGTGTTATAATTCAAGTAAGAAGTTGATTAACCGAAACAACAAATAATGAGTAATCGATATGGTGATAAATAAAAGGTGTTTTATTTATGCTCAAAGGTTTGAGGCCATATGGGATTAGTATTATTCTTGTGTTTCACTTTGCATGTTTTGACTCCCAGAATAATTGAGTTTATTAAGAATAATCGAATTATTCGAACGGGCCACAGTCGTTCATATGTTGGAAGTAGGTATGAATGAAGACTGTCGTGAATTGGTGTGTGGATTGGCTAAATAGCATTAGACATAAGAAAATGTTTGCTGCAACGTTCATGAGTGCTTATGAATATGAATTTGAGCATTGGATCAAACCCACACTCACTTGGATCACTCCATGAAATTGTATCACGAGTGATTAGTGAGAAGATAACATCTTATATTCTTGAAACCGAGATGTGTGAGTTGTATCTTGCAAATCGGTTGCACATTGATAATATGTAAACGCACTAGTAACTTGGTGTTATAAAACATATTGTTGTGTGTGATTCGGTGCGTGAGTGCAAGCAATCATTGTATCAAAGTTTATCCGTTCCTTTTATCCAAAGTAGGATAAAAGCGATATCTTTGGGCCCCTCGAAGATTTAGTGATGACAAACGTAAATGCTCGGCCGGGCTAGGGCTAATTTGATTTGTTCAATTAGTCAGTCGTCATAAATCAGAAATCGAGAAGTAGTACAAAGAGAATGATTTGAAATCATGTCTCATATGATATCTAGAATGGAGGAATATATGATCCCTTATCTAAGGACACGCGTATCTGATATGATCAGAGTTGACAGCGGCTTTGGAAAGCTACGATTGCAGATTAGGATCTGAAGTCATACGCATAATAGTTGTTAGACTTATCCAAGTGGGAGACTGTTGGATTAGTGTCTAAGTCCATAACTATTTTGGTATGTACTTGACCCGATGGTGCATGGTCCTTTTGGGTTGCCTTCACCAAAGCAACTTGATTGGAGAAATAAATAAAGAGAGAGAGAGGTTATTATGATTTATTAATATGTTATAAGAATAATATATTAAAGGAGAAATCATATTTGTTTAATTAATATTGGTCAATAATTAATTAAGAATTAATTTTGTGATCAAGTGTAAGTAAATAAACTAGAGGGGCTGAATTGTAATTATGTGATAGTTACAAAATAAGGTAAGGATTATCTTAAATATAGGGTGAACGAATTTAAGGTGATAATGCCTTAGAATTCGAGTAGGATAAGGGTTTCTAAGACTTATCTTATGGTTGCTTGGTGGGCAAGCAACTAGATAAGGATAAGGACTAAAACCCTAATCTTTACACCTATATAAACCCCCTAAGGCTCATGAATTCGTCTAAGCCTTCCCAAGAAGTTCCGATGACGAATTCCTACCTCTCTCCTCTCTCTTTATACCTTCTCCACTTGCTTATGGTGTTTGTGAACCATTAGAGGAGTGACACTTGTGACTCTAAGCCTTCCAAAGTCAATTTAAGGAGGAATTGGGATTGTTATTACTACTAACAATCAAGGTAATATCTTAAACCTAATTATATGTTAATATCGATTTCCATATGCTAGAATTAGGGTTTATAGTCTTGGATTCAAAGCATGTACAATAGAGAAACCTAGATCCAAGCATTAGGGTTTGTATGAGCACATAGGATGTCTTATGACCAAAACCCATCAGGAGGAACTCGGCGAGTCGATGCCCTGACTCGGCGAGTTCAAGGCAATCGCCTTAGATCAAGAACAGACTCGGCGAGTTGTTCATACAACTCGGCGAGTCACAGAATAAAGTGTTCTTCGGATGAAGATGAACTCGGCGAGTTGTTCATACAACTCGGCGAGTAGGATGAAGGACTTGAACCTCAGTTTAGATGAAGAGCTCGTCGAGTCAACGCCTAACTCGACGAGTAGGGACGGGATCCAGGACAATCGATTGGATAGGGACTCGGCGAGTTGGAGAGCCAACTCGGCGAGTCGGGTCAACTGAAAGTTGACTCTGACTTTGACTTATAACATGATCAAGGGTAAAATGGTCATTTTACCCAAAGGACAGTTAGCAGAAATTGATTAAGTATGTTGTGGGAATTGCAGCCGGAGGATTTCCGGAGCAGCAGTACGCAGTCAGTTCCCGACCAGATCAGCAACTACTTCGAGGTGAGTTACCTTCCAGTAGCGGTGGGTCTACGGCCACAATGCCGACTCACCAGTAGGATTTGTATGTAGATGATTGTCTTTGTGATATTCATCTAGGGATTACTACTACATGTGTTGTGTTTATGTGCTAGTATGAGATGATGTTATATGCCAGTGACAGTAGGGGGAGATAGTCCCCAAGATATTCGGTCGATAGGGCCGAAGGGGTAGTCATGCCCAGTCATACTAGATATATTCTGATATTGTGATACATGTTATGTGGTAGTAGTAGAGGGGGAGAAATAGTTCCCCAGTATCTGGTCAAGAGGACCGAAGGGGAGGCCAGCACCCAGATATGCTAGGCAGTATCCGGTTGAGAGGACCGAAGGGGAGGCCAGCACCCAGATATGCTAGGTAGTATCCGGTCGAGAGGACCGAAGGGGAGGCCAGCACCTAGGTATGCTAGGCAACGTCCGGTCGAGAGGACCGAAGGGGTAGGTCGGGCACCCAGATATGCCTGACAATTTTTGTATGTTGTGTGGTTATATGGTATGAGGTACAGTGAGGGAACTCACTAAGCTTTGTGCTTACGTTTTTCAGTTTTGGTTTCAGGTACCTCCTCAGCTAGGGGAAAGGAGTCAGCGCGGTAGCAGCATGTCACACACACTCTCTTGTTTCCGCAGTTACGAGTTTATTATGGGATTGATACTCTGATAGTTTGGTTGATCAAATGTTGTGGATTTTAATTTGGTTTTCGATGTGAAATGGTTTAATTAAACAATGTTTTAATTATTAATGTTTTCTACGAAATGTTTTATAAACGAAATTTTTGGACGTGAAAATTGGGTCGTTACACAGATAGCATTAAAATTCGATTTTTAAGCCAATTTTGCAAGTATAACAAAAAAACAAGCCTAGGATCTGATACCACTATTAGGTTTTGAGCATTCTAACACTCCTATGGTGTACATGCAACCCTATAAACCTTGGATCTATGTTTTCTCTGTCATACATGCAAATAAGAACTTTCCAAGGCTTTAATCCTAACTAGCATATTATGAAGCTCCTATACTACAAAGTACTAGTTAGATGACATACCTTTTTATTGTGGTTGTTTCCTTAGTGATTTAAGAGCTTAACCTCAATAGTGTGGAAGCCTCAAGTGGAATCACAAATCACCACAAACCTTGGAAACTTGAGAGAATAGTAACACATAAGTAGAAATCGGCCACACCTTGTATTACACATACACTCATGCCATTTTAGGTGCCAAGTACTCCTTTATATAGTGTGGTGGATTAGGGTTACATCCATGTAAACCCTAATACCCATGTCTTTTCATTTCCATGAGATCCATGGGTTAAGCTCCATGGACTATCCATGGACTTACCATGCAAGCCTAGCCCATTCCAAATAAGCATTAGCCCACATGATATAAATACTTGAGCCCATATTTAATTAGTCATACTTATGATCACTAAATTAATTCCAAATTAATTTAAGATCAATACTAATTAAATAATATGATTTCATATTAATATATTAGAACTTATAATATAATAATAAATCATAACTTATACTATTCTTACAAGATTATCCATATAAATTGTTCGGGTGAAGTGCAACCCAAATGGACCATGTCGGGTTGGGTCAAGTACATACCAATTATAGTTATGGACTTAGACATTAATCCAATAATTTGTGAAGAAGAAAGACGAAAGCATAAGGATGTGCATAGACTACCGATAGCTAAACAAGGCAACGGTGAAGAACAAGTATCCATTGCGGAGGATTGATGACCTATTCGATCAGCTGCAAGGTTCGAGCTACTTCTCAAAGATCGATCTTAGGTCAGGATATCATCAGCTAAAGGTAAGAGAGCAGGATATTGAGAAAACTACGTTCAGAACAAGATATGGACTCTACGAGTTCTTGGTTATGTCGTTTGGACTAACCAATGCTCCAGCAACATTCATGGATTTGATGAATAGGGTTTGTAAACCAGTCCTCAATAAATCCGTGATAGTGTTCATCGACAACATTCTGAACTATTCAAAAAGCCAAGAGGAGCATGGCAAACATCTACGGGAAGTGCTGGAAGTGTTAAAGAAGGAGAAGCTTTACGCTAAGTTCTCTAAGTGTGATTTTTGGATCCGAGAAGTCCAATTCTTGGGTTACGTGGTTAACCAAGAAGGGATAATGGTTGACCCAACAAAGATCAAGGTTGTGATGAAGTGGGAACGTCCGAAAAGTCTCACGGAGATTCGGAGCTTTCTAGGATTAGCTGGATATTACCGACGATTTATCCAAGGCTTTTCTTCGATAGTTGCTCCATTGACAGCGTTGACCCACAAAGGAGCTACATATATGTGGAGTGAGAAACAAGATGAGGCATTCGAGAAGCTAAAGAAGAAGTTATGTGAAGCACCGATACTTTCTCTACCCGATGGAGTTGAAGACTTCGCGGTATATAATGACGCATCTGGAGTCGGGTTGGGTTGTGTTCTGACCCAAAGAGAAAAGGTGATAGCATATGCCTCTCGACAATTGAAAGAGCACAAAAAGAACTACCCCACTCATGATCTAGAGTTGGCGGCGGTAGTATTTGCCTTAAAGATATGGAGGCATTACCTCTATGGCACGAAGTGAAAGCTTTTCACTGATCATAAAAGTGTCCAGTATCCCTTTAATCAGAAATAATTAAACATGAGGCAACGACGCTGGATAGAACTACTCAAGGACTATGACTGTGAGATACTTTACCACCCCGGTAAAGCAAATGTTGTTGCTGATGCTCTCAGTCAGAAAGTCAACCTTGAAAAGAAAATCCAAGAGCGTTGAGGATTGAAGTCATCTCGATGATCTTGGAAAGTATCATGAAAGCTCAAGAAGAAGCTTTAGAGAAGAATGACCGAAAGGAAGAACGTTTGGGCAAACCGTTAGTGTTCGGTACAAACAGTCGAGGATTGAAGGTATTCCAAGATCGGATTTGGGTACCTAACACGGGAGGAATAAGAGACCTTCTGATGGAAGAAGCACACAAGACCTTGTACTCGATTCATCCCGGTAACACTAAAATGTATAGGGACCTAAAACCATACTACTAGTGGCCAACGATGAAGCTTTATGTTGTGAAGTATGTGGTCGAGTGTGTGACATGTGCGAGAGTTAAGGCACAACATCAGAAACCGTATGGAAGTTTAGAAACCTTACCTATACCCATGGGTAATGGTGAGACATCACCATGGATTTTGTGACTAACCTGCCCATGACGAGGAACGGACACGACATGATTTGGGTGGTCATGGATCGTTTCACTAAGAGTGCACACTTCATAGCGGCCAACGAGAAGTGGTCTATGGATAAGCTTGCAAATGCGTACATGAAAGAAATTGTAAGACTTCACGGTGTTCCTCTTACGATTGTATCATATCATGATAGTTGTTTCACGTCGAGGTTTTGGAGGAGTCTACAAGAGGAATTAGGTACGAAATTATGTTTGAGTACGGCTTACCATCCACATACTGATGGTCAGAGCGAAAGAACGATTCAAACACTGGAAGATATGCTGAGAGCATGTAACCTTGAGTTCCAAGGTAGCTGGGATGAGTACTTATCTCTGATAGAATTTTCCTACAACAATAGTTTTCACTCGAGCATCAAGATGACGCCCTACCAAGCTTTGTATGGACAAAAGTGTCGTACGCCATCTTGTTGGCTTGAAGCCGGAGAGAAGCAGTTTATGGGCCTCGAGATAGTCCATGAGACTGCTGAGAAACTAAAGATGATTAGGGAAAGTATGTTAGCAGCTTAGGATCGTCAGAAGAGCTATGCTGACAAGAAAAGACGACCGATGACCTTCGAAGTTGGGGATTCGGTTTTGCTTAAAGTCTCATCGTGGAAGGGACTTATAAGATTCGGGAAATGAGGAAAGTTGAGTCTAAGGTTTATTGGACTGTTCAAAGTTCTTCAGAAGATTGGGAACCAAGCTTACAAGCTCGAATTACCCGAAGAACTAGATGGTATTCATAACACCTTCCATGTGTGTTATCTGAGGAAATTCACGGGAGAAGTTCCCGACATAATTTCAATCTCATAGTTAAGAATGGATGAGAATAAAAGGCTGATCGAAGAGCTTGAGACAATTGTTGACCGTAAGACTAAGAAGTTATGACGCAAGATGGTCGACTTAGTGCAAGTCCGATGGAAACATTCGAATGGGCCGAATCTCACTTAGGAAACAGAGGATGGCATGATGAGTCGCTATCCACATCTGTTTGCTGATGCATGCTTCCGGGATGGAATCATCCTAAGGGGGGAGAGAATTGTAACGCCCGGGTTTCGGGGCTAAGCGTTTTTCGATAATGTAATAGTCTAGGTCAACTATTGTAAATCTTTTTGAAGTAATAAAGATGAAATATTTGAATTCTATGCGAATTATGTGTATTTATGTGCTTATTACTTAATTATAATTAATAAAGGATAAAAATAAACGTCAAAATTAAAGTGTGAGATAAGCCCGATATCTTTACATAAAGTTGTAGTGGTTCAAACAAGGATTCCGAGGATATAAAGAACGCCGAAATCCGAGTTATAACGAAGAAGTTATGACCCGTCGAAGTTTTGCGACAGAACCGATACGATACCGGAAAGCAAAAATAGTGAATTTACGATAGACCGAGATTTAGCCATAGCGATCTAAACGAAAGTCGTAGAATGCGTTAAACCGAGAGCGTCCATCAGAAGAACGCCCAAATCTGACTTCGTATGAAGAAGTTATGATTTTTCGAAGTTTCGGCTTAGCAGTGTACAACCCGAAGTTCGAATATTAGATCGAGCGGTTTTTAGCTGACACAACCTAAACGAGAATCAAAGATTTCGTTAATAGTAGTGTAACGATAAAAAGACAGACAAAAATGGACGTCGGATGAAGAAGTTATGAATTTTTAATGGACCAATCTTGTCACGGCCTGTTAATAATATAACTTTTAAAATAAAGTAAAAATTAGCCGACGAAGTCTAAAAGAAAGTTGTAGAGTATGCCGCCTACGCGTGGATATAAAGAACATCGAAAACGGAGCTCGTATGTGAAAGTTACAAATTTTTAAAGTCGAATGTGCAATTGGCGAAATCTGCGAGAAGGGTGATGACGTGGCCGCATCTGATTCGTTGCTTGTTGCCCAAGGCTTCGCTTCGGATCACACCATATAGCCTCGCAATTACGCCCCGCGTCCGAGGCCGAGTACGCCCCACATACTTCGATTCTTATCCATCCGATGTGCGAGCCAGCTGGTGCGAAGCTGGCACCCTCATCCTAGCACTACGCCCAGCGTAGCCAAGGTTACACCCAGCGTAATTCGAGGCTTCACAGTCTATAAAAGGGGGCGAGGGTTTCTGGATTTTTCACACCAAAATCACTTCTCTCTAGTTTCTTTCTCTCTCTAAGATCCCAAACCACCCCTAAACCCTAGGGAACCCCCCATAGCACCCGAGGGAAGCCCCGAGGCTCCCGGAGTCCCGAGAAAAAGGGTCTTTCGGTTTCAAAATGCTGCTCCGAGCAAAGCCCGGTTTTCTCTAAAATTCGCTGTAAGTGAGCTACACTTACGCAATTTTTAATATAGCTTTCAAATAATTATAATAATGTTATTAGGTCCTTAAAATAATTATTTGGGCTATTATTATGAGTTATATAAGTATCGTTTAACGCTATATAGTAGTAATAATAGTCAGACTATTAACTTGTCGCGATTATCGTTAGACTAAACCCTAGTGGTATTGATATTAGGTTTTGTCGAAGGAAAATTGTTTTAAGAGTATCAAAGCGTTGTCCGAGTGCTGAGTCACCACCTTTCAAGTGAGTGCATAGTTACTTTAACGTTACACATAGATATGAAGTATTTTATATAAATTACGTGTTGTGTGTGCATATTATCTGTATACTTGCTATCTATGCTGGATGAACAATTTTATCCATGTTTTAAATAATTTAAATTGTATATGTATTTTATATCTACAAAATGTGTTGGGTAAAACATGGGTAGATGTAATAGTTGTTGTGTGACTAAACAAAATGATGAGAGGCCTCGTTATCGATGTTATTGATGATCCAGTCATCTAGCGGAGTATAGATAACGACCACAGTCTATTCTAGACAGTCCAGTGGAACACTAGTAGGCTCGCAACCTATAGGCGTTTATTTGAACTGTGTGCTCACCAGGTGTACTCCATTCCCCACATGGTTTCCTTAAGGACATTTATTGCTGAGGAATCCCCTTAGCAGTAGTGTCCATCTCGATGAAAGTCATTAGACTAGGTCCCTTATGTTAGATGTTTTAGGGACGTAAAGTGAGGATAACGGGAATGGGTAATCGGGTTTGTTTGGTTTGATAAAGTTAATAAACTTAATTATTGTGGGTTGAAAACCTTATGTGCTCACCGGGCTCCCAAGCCTGACCCACTCAGTTTCTTGTATTACATGTAGTGGTGCATGAGCATAGATGTGATGTCTTGGGATGAGAGATTAAGGGATTTTAGGCCTATAAATACGGAATAATGTAGTAAGGCCGATGTTGTATTGTTTATGCTTATGGTCTGTATCAAACATGACATCCCGAGTCTTTTTAATGCAACACATTTCTATGGAAATGCTTTTGATAAATATTTATCATATTTTTTTTTGTGACAAATTCTGCAACACTTTTATTTAAAATGTTACTCTGATTTTCAAACAAAGCATAAACAAAAATCGGTTTTTTCTGGCCGTGAAAATGGGGATGTCACATGAACGTTGTGGCCATATCAGAGGCATTGGCCGAAAACCTTCTACTGTCCCACCGATTGCACAACCATCGAAGTCACCACCACAATCATCACTACCATCACAGGTAAAACAAGATTATTCAATTTCAACAAATGCATGTTGATTCGGTAATTTTGGTTTATGGTGATTATTTGCTAAAAGCTTTGGTAATTGGTTTTTTGTCTCAAGTGCAAGAAATAGCAATGTACTTTGATTTTTTGTCCCTATTTTAAAAATAGCAATACACTTTGGCATCAATAATTGCATGCTGATTTAGTAAATGTGTTTGTAATTGTGTTTTTGTCCAAAGTGCAAGAAATAGCAATGTACTTTGGTATTTCTTTTATTTAAGGTTCTTTAGCACACAAAAGTAGAGTACGTAAGTTTAAAGTCTCATATATCTATATAATGATCAATAAATGCATGTTGATTTGGTAATTGTGTTTGTATTTATGTTTATGTTTCAAGTACAAGAAATAACAATGTACTTTGATTTTTTTGTCCCTAGTTTAAAAATAGCAATGTACTTTGGCATCAATGAATGCATGTTGATTTGGTAATTGTGTTTGTAATTGTTTTTTGTCCCAAGTGTAAGAAATAGCAATGTACTTTGGTACTTCTTGTATTTAAGGTTCTTTAGCATAAAAAAGTAGACTATTTAATTTTAATGTCTCATATATCTATATAATGATCAATAAATGGATGTTGATTTGGTGTATTTGTAATTGTGTTTTATGTTTTAAGTGGAAGAAATAGCAATGTACTTTGGTTTTTAATTCCTAGTTTAAAAATAGCAATGTACTTTGGCATCAATAAATGCATGTTGATTTGGTAATTATATTTGTAGTTGTGTTTTTGTCCTAAGTGCAAGAAATAGCAATGTACTTTTTGTATTTCTTTGATTTAAGTGCAAGAAATAGCAATGTAATTTGGTAGTTTTTGTTTATGTTTGATAGTTTAACTTATAACTTTATATATGTTGTGTAGTTGAAAAATCTGCGGCAAATGCTCAACGACCCGACATATAGGAGGAACTTTATGCGTTTTACAATTGGGAAAAGATCAAGGAGGAAACGAGGGAATCGAAGATGACCGTTCGTTAGGTAATTAGTTTGTGTTTTGTATGTTAGAATTGTTGTGACACTTTAGTACTTGTTGGAATTATAACACTTTGGTTGTTTATTTTCGTATGAAATTAATTATTACACTATTTGGTACCTAATCGGATGTCATGATGTAATTTTTTTCTGCATTTAATGTCGTTACGTATAGGTATTTTGCATCCAAAAGTGTTGATTTAAAAAAAGTAAAAAAATGTTATTATCGGCGACAGGGGTATTATCAACGACAATGTTATCAGCGGCAACACGAAGTATTACCGGCGACAAAAAAATTACCGGCGGTAAATATCTTTACATGAGACAATTTGAGCAATAGCGACAGGCAGTAGCGACGACTTTTTAGCGACAGTGTAGTAGCGGCGACAGGGCAATAGTAACAGGCAGTAGCGACGACAATTACAGGGCAGTGGCGACGACTTTTTAGCGGAGAATCGCCGCTATTGCCTTACCGGCAACATTTCTAACCTTTACCTGTAACTTTTATTGTCGTTAATTCCCTTTTTTCTTATAGTGTTTGCGACCAAATTGTTGTGGAAAGACTAAAAAATATGAAACTTATACATGAAAGACAACAATCGTATACATGTAAGTGACATAGTAGTAACACCTAGGTTTGTTCTCTCATTAATTCTGGAGCCAACTATAAAACTATAACAGAGTGGGTAAAAGCAATAAACGCATTAACAACTATAGAAACGTTCAAGAACTCTAAAACAAAAAAAAATGATTTAACCTTATACGTAAAAAAGGTAAATAATGGCAGTCATGAATGAATGTTCAAGAAAGCTTCATCAGATTACTAATACTTAGAGAAAAGGATCTAGAAAGCTATTTGGTTTTCAAATGCATGATGATCCTAATGAATGTATTGAATAGTTATTTATAGGTTTTGAAAGTACTAAAAGATCTACCATCACTTATTAAATTAATGTGGTTAACCAAATTCTAGTCAATGAGACATTCATACATTAGCTCTTCTCGTTTTATGAAACACGACTCTTTTTGATTTTTTTTTAAATAATTATCATCGTTTATGGAATTCGGTCCTAGAAGTTTTAGAGTTTAACAAAAACACTTTTAGTTTCAAAATGTTATAGAGGATGGTTAACAATTCCAATATCATATGTAAGATAACCAACCATTACATCACATGGCCTTGAAAATGTTTATCCTCTAATCCTTAATTGCTACTAGAACCTGAATACATGTTAAAAGAAGTATGTTGGGCATGGGAAATGTCTAATGGATAATAGGACTTCATCATGTGTCTAGTCAAGAATTAACCCAATCCTTAACCTTTGATGAGTTCTTCAAAATCTGTTCAAACTCATTAATCATTTTAAAACTCATAATATTGAAACTTATTACTCTTAGCTCTTCAAATCATTTAAAGGATATAGAAATTTAAATGAATCATAAATAGAAATAATGCATTGCAATATGCAACTATAACCATTGTTATTCATGTTTTAGTCTCACTCATAATTTCTTGTTTTTTATAGCAATGAAGACTAGGAGATAGTTATCACATAACACCTTATGTCATGACTTCTCTTGTTTCTCAAATTACTTAAAGAACTCAACAAAGTTCATGATACCTTCCACATGTGTAATCTCAAAAAGTGTCTAGCTGATGAGAACCTCGTCATTCCACTTGATGAGATCTAGGTCAACACTAAGCTTCACTTCATAGAGGAACCAGTAGAGATCATGGATTGGGAGATCAAAAGACTCGAGCAAAGTCGCATACCTATAGTAAAAGTTCGACGGAACTTTCGTAGAGGGCCAAAATTTACGTGGGAACGCAATGATCAAATGAAACATAAGTATCCATAATTGTTCAGCAGTGCTCCCTCCACTAGTGGAATGACATAAAGATAGCACACAGTATCCTAGAACTTAAAAATTTCATGACGAAATTCCCTTAATGGGGAGGTAATGTTACATCCCAAAATTTAGGTCATAGATTGTGAACGATTAATTACAGTAAATCTCTTTGTAATTTGACTCATTGAGTTTTAGTACGTCTAATGTAAAATAAATGGGTTCATTTCAAATATTATAAGATACCAGATGATATCTTATTTCCAAATGTATAAACTCTCAAACAAATCAAAAAGCTCAAACTATAACCTTAGTAATACATCCGAAAAACTGAAATTCGTATTAAGTAGTTATGAGAAAATCAAACATTAAAACCTTATAGTACATGTTCCTCTGTTTTCGAAAATATAATGAACGTCCAAAACGGAGTTCGTATGCAAAAAATACGACGGTTTTAAGAAAACAGACAGTAAAACACTATTTTCTTTAATCGCGTAAAATCGAATCAATCCATTGAGACACTTACACACCTCCGACGGAAATTCCGAGAGCGTTTTTGGACTCAAGTTATGACATAATATTTAGTTTCATACTCAAAATATTTTTGGCAAAAATATTTGCAAAAGTCAAAAAATCGAGTGTTACGGGCTATTTAGACGCAAAACTATAAACGTGATTTCTCATAGTTCCGTAACTCGAAAAATTAGTCCGTTCAGGTTTTTGGAATCCTTGAACTAAGATCTATTTAACGATACTTTCAGAAAAATTTCTCCATCGGGATCTCGATACACTAAATTATGTGTGTTTTGGACAATTTATTGAATTAGGCCATCATGTGGGACCCACTAGGCTTATAAGAACCAAATGTACAAGTTATTTTCCTTTCTTGACCAAATTTTTTAAGCCCTTTCTTCTTTGAGTACACTCAACAAATAGGTAGAAGGTATGGGTGAAGAAGTGTTGATCTAACGTTCAAAGTATTGTGTGTATAAGGGTGTATGATGTTTCTCCTAGTATAAACAAGGGGCTTGGGAAACCCTCAAATCTCACTCAATTCATCAGCTCCTTATCTCTCTATTTCTAAGTCTTTATCTCTTTTATAAGGTCACAACACACACTACCATAACTCCACCATTCCATTGACAAGATACCACCTTATATCTCCTATCATCATCATCGAACCACCCCTCCACCTCCGATCTCTCCTCCCTTCCCTCGTGCTCGTCGAATAGAAAAGAACAAGGGCAGCAAGAGGTTGTTACCACAGCCTCGCCACCACATTGCAGTCCCTACCACCAGAAGCCATACACTGCTACACTCCGCCACCACCTAAACTTGCTGCCTCGTAAGATCATCACCCCCATCATTTTTTTTGTTGTTGTTGATCATAACCGCCGAACCATAGACCATTTCGTTTTTATGCTTCGTCGTTGTGCATGGGGAATGAATAGGAGGAAATCTTCCTCCTGTTCAAACATTGTTTCCTAACTTGATTTCCAATTAAATGTAATTTACCCCCATTTCAAAAATGTGACAACCCGATATTTCGAATCAATGTAATGACCTAAAAAGTCAAGAATTGTAACCTCTTTTGATAATGAAATTATTGTCAAAAATAAAATGTTCAAAATTCATCTACTGGATTTCATAAATGATAGATATCGTGTCAAGGGTTTCAGAAATATAAAGAACCCCGAAAACCGAGTTATAACGAAGAAGTTATGACCAACCTAAGATTCACAACAAAAACCGTCAATACGGTTAAACGTAAAAACGAGAAATTTCAATAAAATACTTATTAGCCTTAGGTACATAAATAAAAGTCATAGATATCATTAAACCGTGAACATACATAAAAAGAACGCCCAAATCTGACTTCGTATGAGGAAGTTATGATTTTTCGAAGTTTCGGTATAACGGTAGACAGCTAAAAACTCGAAATAGAGGTCGAGCGATTTCTAGCCGAAACAACCTAAATGAGAATCGAAGATCTCAACAATAGTAGTGCAACGGTAAAAAGTATGTCGAAAACGGACATCGGATGAAGAAGTTACGGATTTTTAACAGACTTTTCGTGTCCCGACCTGTTAAAAATAATATAATTAATATAAAGTCAAAATTAGCTGACAGAGTCTAAATGAAAGTTGTAGAGTAAATTCTCACCTACGTGTGGATATAAAGACCTCGAAAAATGGATATCGTACGTAAACGTTATGCAATTTAGAAGTTGGTAAACTCCATTTACGCCCCGCGTACCAGAGGATAGGAGCCTCGTCCCATCGGCCACAGGCTCTCCCATCGGACCTCCCATCCGAAGTGCATCATGCATGACGTCCAGTACGCCCAACATAAAGGGTTACGCCCCGCGTACCGAGGGTCTCCAGCCCCTATAAAAGGAATGCGAGGGTTCCGAGCATAATTGCTCAT
Organism: Lactuca sativa; assembly: GCF_002870075.4. NCBI lineage: Eukaryota > Viridiplantae > Streptophyta > Magnoliopsida > Asterales > Asteraceae > Lactuca > Lactuca sativa. The sequence goes on from NC_056628.2 coordinate 65,619,305, forward strand.
TTTCTCTCCTTCTCTTGCGTTTTTACTCCGTTTTGCGTGCAAGAAATATCCCGAAGCCCCGGTTTTCATACCCAAGTCCCGAAGGAAGTTTTACGCTCCCGAGATTCCCGAGAATCCCAAGAAATCCACCTTCTCCTGTCAAAGTTTTGTTCGGTTTTCGTCTCACTTTCTTCAATCTATCAAGTGAGTTCAAACCCCTATAATTACATTTTCAAATGCTTTGTAAATGCTTTTATACACTTTTAAGGGGGGGGGGGGGGGGAATACAAGTTAACACGCGATTATTCTCGTGTGAATAACATCAATCTTTTGCTATACTTTTTGTTATAATCAATCATATGTGATTTTTAACTATCATACGAAAACGTTCTCATACAACATATAACAATAACACTTTGTCCTTTTGGAATAAAACATGTTGTTATATAAATGTCAAAGAATTTATTTATATTTTGAGTATGAATGTTCAATAATATTATTACAAACGTTATACTTGCATATAAAGTCGATATTACACTAGGGTTTATCATACAAACGAATCACACATTTGGAAAAGCTATAATAGGTAAAGTTTACTACATATTCATGAGATTTTACATACTACAAATACTATATCAAATAAATACTTTCATATACAAGAACAAATGGACTTTTCATACGTAAATCTATTTAATACTAAGTTTTGTGAGACATTCAACTTCACGTACTTTCAAGTATGCAGTTAAAGTCCTGTATTATATTCCATAATCTCTTGTAGGGAGAGCGTGATACTTTTGTATAGATCTATACGGGATTGACAATCTCGCAACTAAACTGTTAGCTACAGTTAGACCGGCAGGTCTGGGGTGTCAAACGTCATAATATTCCAACTCCTGAAGAACGTTGTTACAGGCATCCTAGGTCAATAGCATGGTTGTAAAACTCACATGGAGTATTAAAAACACGTTGATTTACGGGGTTATCAAATGCCTTAGCGATTTTATACATACATAAATCTACTATTCTAGGCATGAAAAACACTATTGCATTACAGTTTTTGGAACTTTTAAACTACCATACACTTATGAAAAAATATTGGAATTTTAGAAACAAAATTCAAAACAGTCGGGTCTTAGTAGAAGACTACTTTTATACTAGTAGGAAATATGGGATTTTCTAGGAGTTTTTAAACATCTATAAACAAATTCATTCAAATTTATACAGACATTGACATTAAATACTTATGAACTCAGCAGCTTAAATGTTGATATACTCTTTCAAATCTACTTGTATATCTCAGGGATTCGGTAATACAGGTAAACTTCAGCTTTTGGAGAAGTGATGCTAAGGCATCAGTTTTAAACTCATTTTGTCATCATATTGTAATTTGTTTTTGAAACAAGTGTCATCCAATAATGTAATCTCTTAAATTATATATATGATGGTCGTGTTTACTGTCTTTACTATGTATTCAATTGTTACGATATTGCATGAAGTCATCCACCCTCGAACGATTCCGCCGTTCTGGTTTGGGGGTGTGACAGATTGGTATTAGAACATTGTTTATAGTGAACTAAGTATATCAAACCACATAAGATATACAACTATAAATGCATAGGGACTAAAACTCTCTAACAAAACGTTTTTACACATTAACCGCGTTTCATTTAGCTTAAATTATTTTGGGCATAAAAGCACAAATATATGCATACAACTAGTCATTTTCATAGTTAGGACTATACAAGAAGTATTAAGACAAGTTGGACACAACGACTAGGCTTCAAAATATGTGATCATATTTGGGACGAATATAGCCCGATCAACTATATTTATCCGAGATCGGACTAATGTATGTCGAGGAATGGTCGTAGTGAGCAACAAGTCAAAACTTACGAAAATGACACTAGTATCAAACATACAAACTTAAATACTATAGGAGTATTTAGTAAATCCCATAGTTTAACTTATGCGTTTAGATTTACATGTTTTAAATTCTAGACAATTCTTATATCTCTATTCTCACACAGACACAAAGGCTGGATTCCACCCACTAGGGGATCCCTACTACCCGAATCAGGGCAATGGAGGATGGGTAGAGGAGGTCCCCGAAGAGGATGAAGAACCTATAGAGTTGGAGGAAGGGGATGACTCTGGGACAGACTCTGGGATAAACTCAGAACCAGAAGTAATCAACCCACCAGTCGCCCAACCTCCCGCAGTGAGGAGAAACTTTCAGGGACTAACTCCCATTTGGGGAAGTCACCTTCACCATTTGAGCCAACAGCAAGGATTACGTCCTCCCTACGGTATGTGTCGGGACTTCTACGATGTCAGGGATGGAGGATCAGCCGACCGAGCTCTCCCATTCATGGTGGGCAAACTAGCCAACTAGTCCTATCAATCCGGGGTCCAAGCAAACCGGATTCGTGAAGTCAACGTGGAAGTACAAGTTCATACTTCCGACATCCGTCAACTGGACAGGTTGCAGGATGACGCCCAACTCTGTGCCGACACATTCCAAGCACAACTGATTGCAGCCCTCTCTGAGATAAGAGAACAACAAGCCGCCTTCGATAGGCGCCTTATGGAAGCAAAGCAATCAGATACGGAGTAGAGCTCCAAGCGCAACCTACGTCGCAAATAGGACTTGCCCAAATCCCAAAATTTTGTTATAGAATAGGAACTTGGCTAAAAGTCTTACTTTTCTTTAACTTCTGTATCAGAGACCCTTAGAGGAGTCGAAATTTTCCTAACTTCAAATGTAACTCAACATATGTTTAATATATATGAAGAAATTCCTTTGTTTGTAAATTCTTTGACTACCACTCAGATTCATAAGTTTATCTATCACTATGCAAACTTTTATTATGAGTCAAGCTCTAAACCTGGGTTAGGTCAGTCGAATTCATAAATTGATAAAAAAAAATAGCAAATTTATTAACACACAGCTTCCAATCATTAAATACTTATGTTCTTCATTCTATTTCTTTAGCAGCAAGATGTCGCCCTGTAGATCTACACGTCGTGTCAACAACACAACACCTCCACCACCACCACCCCCATCAATGGATAATGCCTCCTTGATAGCTGCTGTAACAGCTGCAGTGACAGCAGCAATGGCACAGATGAATAATAATGGATCCAGAGGAGGAGTAAATAGCTCTACGAATGGCCAACGTCAGGGTCGTTCAGGGGATTGCACCTTCAAGGACTTCACCAATAGCAAGCCCATGACTTTTAACGGATCCAGAGGGATAATGGCTCTATCACAATGGATAGAGAAAACAGAAGCGGTTTTCAAGATCTGTGCATGTCTGGAAGTGAGCAAGGTAAAGTTTGCTGCTTGTACATTCTCTGAGAGAGCTCTAACGTGGTGGAATGGCCATGTCAAGTCACTAACGCTCGTAGTGGCAAATTCTATGGGCTGGGAGAATCTAAAGCAAATGTTAATGCAAGAGTACTGTCCAAGGGGCGAAGTACAAAAACTAGAGCAGGAACTTTGGAGCCTTACTATGCTAGGCTCGGATATCACGACCTATACCTATAGGTTTAGTGATTTGGCAATCCTTTACCCAGGGATGGTTGCTCTAGAGAGCAAGAAGATCAAAAGATACATCTAGGGACTGTCACACCAAATTCGAGGAAGTGTACTAGCTTCCAAAACAGTCACTTTCGATAGCGCCAAACAGTTGGCACAAGCTCTCGTTGACCATGGAATCTGTCAAGGCTTCGCAACTGCTGTCCCAGAGCAAACCATAGGAAACAACAACAACAACATCAGTACCAACAAAAACAAGAAAAAGTTTTGGAACAAGAGGAAGAGTCAGTTTTCACAGGAACCTTACAAAAAGCAACAAATAGTGGCAGTCCATGCCGCTACTACCCCCACTGTTGCTCCTGTTACCTCTGCACCAGCGAAGCAATACGCTGGGAACCTACCGAAGTGCAGCAAATGCAATTTCCATCACAACGGAAATTGTCGGGAGATGCACTGCAACAACTGCAACAAGAAAGGGGCACACTGCCCGTTTCTATAAGGCACCAGCACGACCAATCACTCAAGTCCCTGGAGTCGGTGTGGGCTAGGTGTGCTATGGGTATGGTGAGGCTGGACACTACAAGAGGGACTGCCCTAAGTCAAGGAATGTTGGCGGCATAGGAAGAGTGTTGGCAATAGGGCAAAACGAAGCAATAGCCGACCCCACGGTGGTTACGGGTACGTTTCTCCTCGATAACATTTATACATGTATACTCTTTTATTGTGGTGCGGAGAGGAGTTTCATGAGTCATAAATTCAAGCACGTACTAAAAGAGAACCCTCAATCACTCATTAAGATATTTACAGTAGAAATGGAAAACGGTAGAACGGAAAGCACAAACGATATGTACATAGGTTGCACACTAACTCTAAACAAACATGCATTTCAAATCGATCTAATGTCGATCACTATAAAGAGCTTTGATGTCATCATCAGTATGGATTGGTTAAGCCTACACCATACCGATATACTTTGTCACGAAAGGGTCGTTCACCTAAATCTGCCAAACGACGAAACTCTTGTCATTTATGGTGACAAGCCCGACACTAATTTACAGATCATCTCTTGCGTCAAAGCCCAGAAATACTTGCGTAAGGAGTACCATGCCTTCTTAGCCCACGTAGTAGATAAGGAAAGAGAAGCGAAAGACCTCAAAGACATTCCAGAAGTCTACGATTTTCCTGATGTCTTCCCTGAAGATCTTCCAGGAGTCCCACCAGAACGACAAGTCGAGTTCAGGATCGATTTAATTCCCGAAGCTACCCCAATAGCTAAGTCGCCGTATCGTCTAGCACCAACTGAGATGCAAGAATTATCCAACCAATTAAACGAACTACTCAACAAAGGATTTATCAGACTGAGCTTCTCATCTTGGGGAGCGCCATTCCTATTCGTAAAGAAGAAGGATGGATCTTTCCGCATGTGCATCGACTACTGGGAACTCAACAAGCTCACTATCAAGAACCGATATCCCTTACCACGCATCGACGATTTGTTCGACCAACTCCAAGCAGCGAGTTATTTCTTGAAGATCGATTTGAGATCCAGGTATCATCAGCTACGAGTGTTGGAAGGATATGTCCCCAAAACAGCCTTTCGAACTCGTTATGGTCACTACGAGTTTGTAGTGATGCCCTTTGGATTAACAAATGCACTGGCGGTGTTCATGGACTTAATGAACCGAGTGTGTCGTTCATTCCTGGACAAATTTGTGATCGTTTTCATAGATGATATACTCATCTATTCAACAAATCTTAGGAACACTGAGAAAGGAGAAGCTATACGCAAAATTTTCAAAGTGTGAATTTTGGATTTGGAAAGTAGATTTCCTAGGTCACGTGGTTATAAAAGACGGGATACACGTGGACCCCTCCAAAATCAAGGAAATCGAGAACTGGTCAGCTCCCAAAACCCCAACGGAAATCCGGCAATTCCTGGGACTTGCTGGCTATTACCGAAGATTTATACAAAGCTTCTCGAAGATTGCTAAACCACTTACCACCTTGACCTAGAAGGGGGTAACTTTCAATTGGGAAGAAAGACAAGAAGTTTCATTCCAAACACTGAAGCAAGCACTATGCAGCGCACCTATATTGTCCTTGCCAGAAGGAACAAAAGACTTTGTGGTCTACTATGATGCATCTAATCAAGGTCTTGGATGTGTTCTAATGCAACGAGGAAAGGTCATCGCCTACGCCTCGAGACAACTCAAGACACACGAGGTCAACTACACTACACACGACCTCGAATTAGGAGCAGACATTTTCGCCTTAAAGATTTGGAGACACTATCTCTATGGCACAAAATGCACAATCTTTACCGATCACAAGAGAATTCAACACATCCTCAATCAAAAGGAACTCAACATGAGGCAAAGACGATGGGTTGAACTGTTGAATGACTACGAATGCGAAATTCGTTATCATCAAGGAAATGCGAATGTGGTGGCTGATGCTCTTAGTCGAAAGGAATACTCGGGCAGCTGAGTGAAATCCTAAACCATGACGATCCATTCACACCTATCCACACAAATCAAGGAAGCTCAGAGGGAAGCCTTGAAAACAGAGAATGTGATGGGTGAAGCCTTAAGGGGAGTGGATAAGAATTTTGAAGTCAAGGATGACAGAGTTCGTTACTTCGTGGATCGGATCTGGACACTGAAGTTTGGTGGATTCATAGATGTGGTCATGAACGAGGCTCATAAGACTCGATACTCCGTGCATCCAGGTTCGGACAAGATGTATCTGGACCTCAAGAAACTATATTGGTGGCCGAACATGAAATTAGAGATCGCTACCTATGTGGGCAAGTGTCTGACTTGCACCAAAGTCAAGGTAGAGTACCAAAAGCATGGTTGCAGAAATCGGGATTAATCGACGATTAATCGTGGATTAATCGTTTGGCGTTCTCCAACTGTCGAGGATTAGGGCATTAATCGGAAATTTAGGATTAATCGGGTTTTGCGGGATTAATAGGCCTTGGCGGGATTAATCGGTCAACAAAAGTAAAAAAAAGAAAAAAAAAAAGAAAAAGTCAAAAAATAAGTCAAAAAAATTTTAAAAAATTCAAAAAACCAACTTTCTTTTATTACTCCAAAATTTTCAAATTTTCAAATATTATACCAAAATGTTCATATTTTCGTATTTCCAAATTTTCAAATTACAATTTTTCTTATTTTCTAATTTTGAAGTACTTGTTTTTTCTTAAGATATATTAATATTTAATTATTTTTAATATTTTATTAATAATTTATGGTCCTCGATTAATCCTCGCCAAGACCGATTAATCCCTTAACACCAATCGACCGTCGAGCTACCGTCAAGCGGTTCTTACAACCTTGACCAAAAGCCATCAGGATTACTACAACAACCTGAAATACCCGAGTGGAAGTGGGAGCGGATAACCATGGACTTCATAACCAAATTACCCAAGACAACAGGTAGGCTAGACACCATCTGGGTAATCGTCGATAGATTAGCAAAATCCGCACACTTTCTACCCATAAAGGAAACCGACAAGATGGAGAAGCTAGCTCGAACATACATCCAAGAGATTGTACGACTACATGGTGTACCAATATCCATTATCTCCGACATAGATAGTAGGTTCACCTCGCGATTCTGGCAGTCGCTACAAAAATCTCTTGGAATGAAACTAGACATGAGTACCGCTTACCATCCACAAACCGACAGTCAAAGTGAGAGGACCATACAGACCTTGGAAGATATGCTAAGAGCTTGTGAAATCAATTTTGGTAAAGCATGGGATACCGATTTACCACTAGTCGAATTTTCATACAACAATTGCTATCACTCCAGCATTAAAGTTGCTCCATTCGAAGCCCTTTATGGCCGGAAGTGCAGATCACCACTGTGCTAGGATGAAGTGGGTGACACGCAACTAGCTAAGGGACAAGTACCCGACAACGCTCTCACAGGCCTGGAAATTATAAGAGAAACGACTGAGAAGATTGTACAAATTCGGGAACGACTAAAGGCTTCAAGAGACAGACAAAAGAGTTATGCAGACAAAAGACGAAAGCCCTTAGAATTTCACGTTGGGGACCGAGTGCTATTGAAGGTCTCGCCCTGGAAGGGGTTAATACGTTTCGGAAAATGTGGGAAACTAAACCCAAGATATATCGGACCATTCGAGATCCTTGCAAGGATCGGCCCGGTAGCGTACAAACTTCGACTACCGCAGGAACTCAATAACGTACATCCTACCTTTCATGTGTCAAACTTGAAGAAATGTTTGTCCGATGAGACCCTCATCGTCCCTCTAGACGAAATCGAAACCAACGAGAGCCTACACTTTGTAGAGGAACCAATTGAGGTCGTGGATAGGGAAATTAAAAGAACAAAACAAAGTCACATGCCTATTATGAAGGTCCGCTGCAATGCAAAATGGGGACCTGAATACACTTGGGAGCGAGAAGATCAAATGAAACAAAATTATCCACATCTCTTTCCCTAATCCACAAATATTTACTTTACATTTAATTTCGGGATGAAATTCCCTCTAACGATGTGACATCCCGATATTTCAAATCAATGTAATGACCTAAAAAGTCAAGAATTGTAACCTCTTTTGATAATGAAATTATTGTCAAAAATAAAATGTTCAAAAGTCATCTACTGGATTTCATAAATGATAGATATCGTGTCAAGGGTTTCAGAAAAATAAAGAACCCTGAAAACCGAGTTATAACGAAGAAGTTATGACCAACCTAAGATTCACAACAAAAACCGTCAATACGGTTAAACGTAAAATGAAAATTTTCAATATAATACTTATTAGCCTTAGGTATCTAAATAAAAGTCGTATATATCATTAAACCGTGAACATACATAAAAAGAACGCCCAAATCTGACTTCGTATGAGGAAGTTATGATTTTTCGAAGTTTTGGTATAGCAGTAGACAGCTAAAAACTCGAAATAGAGGTCGAGCGATTTCTAGCCGAAACAAACTAAATGAGTATCGAAGATCTCAACAATATTAGTGTTGGAATAGTGTCTAAGCCCGTAACTATATTTGGTATGTACTTGACCCGGTTGTGCATGGTCCTTTTGGGTTGCCTTCTCCAAAGCAACTTGACAAGGTAATTTAAGGAGAAAGAGAGAGTATTATGATTTATTAATATATTATAAGAATAATATATTAAAGGAGAAATCATATTTATTTAATTAGTATTGGTCATAAATTAATTGAGAATTAATTTAGTGGTCAAAAAGAGATTAATTGAATAAAGGGGCATAAACTGTCAAATGTGTGATAGTTGAACTTTTAGGTTAAGGAATCTAATGGGCTTAAGGGGGAACGAAATTATGATGGGTAACCATCATATTTTCGTCCAAGGGCCTTATTCCAGAAGGTTCCATGGGCTGCTTAGTGGCTAAGCTGTCCATTAGGGTTTAGAGTGAAACCCTAGTAACCTGTAAGTATAAATATGACCCCTAAGGCATGAATTCGGCTACCACTTGATTCTAAGAGTACCCTAGGCCGAATTCTAGCCTCCCTCTCCCTCTCTTATATTGCCTTCTTGCTTGTGGGGTTTGTGAACCATTAGAGGAGTTGCATTTGTGACTCTAGGCTCAAAAGAAGAAGATATACAAGATCTAAGCCAACAATTGAAGAGGTAAACATCTAGATCTGATTCTATATGTTAGTTTTGTTGTTTATATGCTAGATTAGGGTTTGTAAGTCTTGGAATCCAAGCATGTTCAATAGTGAAACCTAGATCCAAGCATTAGGGTTTGTATGAGCACATAGGAATGTTTCTTATGCATAAAACCCATCAGTGGTATCAGAGCTTTGATTGGTTTCAGTTGTATGTGATGCTTAACTGCTTTAATTGCTGAAAATACGATTTTTGGTCCCTGCCCGACTCAACTCGGCGAGTCAGTACCTGGACTCGGCGAGTTGGCCCCTACTCGGCGAGTCCAGGCCTGACTCGGCGAGTCAGTTCGTCAGAATTAGGGTTTTTCGGGTTTTGGCTGTTGTTTTGACTTGGACTTGATGCTTAATTTGTTTTATGAAGTTAAAATCCGAATTTTATCTATATTAAGTGTTTATCCTTGCCAAAAGAATAGACAATTTCAAATTTTTTTAAAATATTAGTTGTTTATGTGATAAATATGGATTATTTAAAATTATTTGGTAATTATCTAATGCCTAAAATTAAGATTAGGTCAAATATAGATAATTATGAACTTAATTGGTTAATTTGAATTATTTGTTATTTGATCACTTATGTTTTGAAAAGTTCAAAAACTTGCCCTCAAGTTTTGAAATTTGAATTTTGTAATTAAAAGTTTAATTTTGAATAATTTAAATTTCAAACCCTTAGAATTTTACAAGTTTAAAATTCAACCCTATACTATTATATATTACAAGCTTAATTAATATATATAAATATATATATATATATATATATATATATATATATATATATATATATATATATATATATATAACTTAAATGCTAGTCTTACCGTTAGTAGGCCTCATTCACGAAGCCGGTCTATAAGGTGGGTATAAGGTTGTTGCCTATAAAATGGCGCTTAACGGGTGTACACTCACACCTACCGCTTGCTTGACTGGTGGAGGGTCGTTGCCGAACGGGTAGGATAGGGCAACCCTCTCCTCATTAAAAGTATAATGTTGAATATAAAGTAACTACATGCTTTTTACAAATTCCCATTCCTAGTTACTTTAGGGTAAAATGTGAAAATGATGCTAATCCATGGAATTACACTTCGTACCTTTGTCAAACGTTGATGGAGCACGTGTGGTTAACCGGCACATCAATTTGGGGATGACATAGGTAGCAAAAGGTGACTCGATGTTTGTCATAGATCAATGGAGCGTGTGTGGTTTACCGGCACATTGATGAGGTGATAGTGACATTGAGTGCACCACATTAATTCGCATGGTTATTCACAAATTTGTTTGCGATCCTCGGCATCCCAGTCGCAATTTTGAAATGCATATCGAGATTTAAACATGCCATTGAAAAGTTCAATGAATCTCAAAGATCTAGGAGTTTTCAATACATTTAAAACCTAAATTGCTTTTTCGTTTTTCATGGTGAGAATTAGTGAATCGTCATTCACTTACATTCAAATTATTTACTTTTAGAGTACGGCATCCCTTTCTAAGTTGTAAATAATGTTGTTGGATCCTAGCCCTAATTTCTCATTTGGGTGTTTAATTAGGGATTCATTTCTAATCAAACTTTGTTCCTTTCCTTTTTCAGATGTCTTGAAACAACAACAACAACGCTTCTGGGTCATTCTCGTTGATGAACTTGTGTCAGAAAGTGACATTTGATGGTTCAAACTTCAATGAGTGGATGAGGTATATCCGCATGATCACACGCTACGAGGACAAAGAATATGTCCTCGATGAAAAGCTTGAGAAGATCATCCCAGATGTTGCTACTCCTGAGGAATTGGCCGCCTTTGAGGCCCATGAGCGTGATGCCACGAAAGTTCACTGCATCATGCTGGCCACCATGAACCTCGAACTCCAAAAGTCCTATGATGACATGTATCCATATGAAATGCATCAGGATTTGCTGGACATGTATCACCAGAGCGTGAGGCAAGAGCGCTATGAGATCATTACTAACATGATCACCGCTAAGATGGGGAGTGGAGAATCCCTAACCTCTCATCTGCAGAGAATGCAGAGGTATGTTGATCGTCTTCTCAAACTTAATGTTAAGTTTGATGAGGATTTGGCTATCGACATAATCCTCCACTCCTTGCCCTCCTGCTACAATCAGTTCCGGATGACCTACCATATGAACAAAGAGGAGGTCTCCTTGAGCAAGCTCCAAGGACTCTTGAGGACTGCTGAGAGCAACCTCAAAGACAAATCCGTTGCACCATCACCTGTTGTGGCCGCTCCTGTGATGGCGATAGGTCAAGGAAAGGGTAAAAAGAGGAAGGCTCTAAGTAAGAGCCACCATAAGGGGAAACCCCGTGATGGTTCGTCCTCAAGTGGGACCAAAGCTGGCCCTGCTAAACCCTCTTCCGATCCAAAAGAAGCAGAATGCTTCTATTGCCACCAAAAGGGCCACTAGAAGCGAAGCTGCCCACAATATCTGCAGGACATAAAAGATGGGAAGATCAAGCCCACATTTGCAGGTATGTATTCTATTAAATCTAACAACTCATCATTTGCTACTTCATGGGTTCTTGATACAGGATGTGGTTACCACATTTGTTCTGATTTGTATGGCCTAAAAAGAAGTAGGGAAATGGAGCATGGGAAGATGAACCTGATTATGGGAAACAGAAGATCGTCGCCTGTGACCAAAGTCGGTGTTTATTCTTTAGTGTTGAGTAATGGGTTAGGAATGGATTTAGAGAATTGTTATAATTCGCCAGATATGGCAAGAAACATTATTTCTTTTCACAGGTTGTTTAGACAAGGTTTCAGATATTCTTTTGATAATAATAATGGTTCTATTAATGTTTATTTGAATGGTGTCTTTTATTTCAATGCATTACCTTGTAATGGGATTTATGAATCTGTGATGATTGTTGATAATTTTGGAAATAATGTTTTGAATATTGATTCGTCTACTAGTCTAGACAAAGCATGCTTGTGGCATTGTCGCCTTGGCCATGTCAACAAGAAACGCATAGCCCAACTCCAAAAGGATGGAGTGTTGGAGTCATTCGACCTTAGGGACGATGACACGTGTGAGTCTTGTTTACTTGGGAAGATGACCAAGTCACCCTTTACTGGCACTTGTGAAAGGGGTGAGGGTTTGTTGGATCTCATACACACCGATGTGTGTGGGCCCTTTAGATCCACCAGAAGGGATGCTTGCCGCTTCTACATGACTTTTACAGATGATTATAGCAGATATGGATATATCTACTTGATCAAGCAAAAGTCGGAAACCTTTGAAAAGTTCAAAGAGTTTAAAAATGAAGTGGAGAATCAACTGGGCAGGAAAATCAAGATGCTTCGGTCAGACCGAGGAGGAGAGTACCTAAGTCTTGAGTTTCACGACTATCTAAAAGAATGCGGAATCGTTACGCAATTGACACCTCCGAGAACGCCAAAATTGAATGGTGTGGCTGAGAGACGTAATCGGACCTTGTTGGACATGGTTCGTTCTATGATGAGTTGAACTTCGTTACCAATAGCTTTCTGGGGGTATGCCTTAGAGACTGCCGCCCACATACTTAACATAGTTCCCACCAAGAAGGTTTCCAAGACTCCTCACGAGATGTGGACATGGAAGGCTCCCTCGTTGGCACATATCAAGGTTTGGGGTTGCGAGGCTTTCGTAAGACGAGAGACTCACGACAAACTAGAACCTCGTAGTGAGTTGGCTATCCGCATAAGTCTTTTGGCTACCTTTTCTATAGACCGAGTGACAATGTTGTCTTCGTTGCTAGAAGAGGAGTTTTCCGAGAAAGGGAATTAATAAGCCAAGAAGACAGTGGGAGGCAAATTGAACTTGAAGAGATTCAAGATCAAAGCGATGAAGGAACCTCGGACACTGGCACTCCACTTGAGGAGGAAACTCCTGTTGAACCTGTTGACGAGTCCCTACCTCTTCGATGTTCCACTAGGGCTAGTGTTCCACCCCAGTTTTATGGTTTTCATATTACTACTGAAGGGAATGCATTTATTAGTGATAGTACACTAGTAACTCTGGATGAGCCTAGCAGCTATAAGGAAGCCATGGCAGGCCCGGAGTCTGCAAAATGGAAAGAGGCTATGGACAGCGAGATTCAGTCCATGTACGACAACCAAGTTTGGAATTTGGTTGATAATGTACCGGGTCGTAAGACAGTCGGGTGCAAGTGGATCTTCAAGAAGAAGACGGACATGGATGGGAAAGTGCATACTTATAAAGCGCGATTGGTTGCGAAGGGCTTTACTCAAACTCCCGGAGTTGACTATGATGAGACCTTCTCACCAGTTGCGAAGATAAAGTCTATTAGGGTGATGCTTGCCATAGCTGCGTTTCATGATTATGAAATATGGCAGATGGACGTGAAAACCGCTTTCCTTAATGGAAAGTTGGCTGAGGATGTCTACATGAATCAGCCAGAGGGTTTTGTCGATGCGAAGCATCCAAATAGAGTATGCAAGCTTGAGAAATCCATTTATGGATTGAAACAAGCGTCTCGCAGATGTAATCTTTGTTTTGACGAGAAGGTTAAAGAGTTTGGATTTCTGCGAAGCGAAGATGAATCTTGTGTGTATGTCAAAGCCAGTGGGAGTATAGTAAGCTTCCTCGTATTGTATGTCGACGACATACTACTCATAGGAAACGATGTCCCAACCTTGCAGGAGGTCAAGTCCTGGCTTGGGAAATGTTTCGCTATGAAGGACCTCAGAGAGGCTACTTATATTCTGGGAATAAGAATAGTTAGAAACAGGGAAAAGAGACTGATAGGACTCAGTCAGGATACATACTTGGAAAAGGTACTAAAGCGTTTTAGTATGGAAAATTCCAAGAAAGGGGAGTTGCCAATCCAAAGCAATACCAAGCTGAGTAAGACTCAGAGCCCGAGTACAGAGACAGAGATAGCTGATATGAGCCGAGTACCTTACGCTTCCGTAGTAGGCTCTATCATGTATGCTATGACCTGCACTCGTCCTGATGTGGCCTTCGCTTTGAGCATGGTCAGCAGATATCAAGGAAACCCTGGTAGAGCACATTGGATTGCAGTTAAGAATATTCTTAAGTACCTTCGGAGGACCAAGGAATGGTTTCTAGTCCTCGGTGGGAGTGATGACTTAAGGGTATGAGGGTACAGTGACGCTAGTTTTCAAACGGATCGGGATAACTTCCGATCGCAGTCGGGCTGGGACTTTACCCTAAATGGAGGAGCAGTGACTTGGAAAAGTTCCAAGCAAGAGACCGTAGCTGATTCAACGTGCGAATCAGAGTATATCGCGGCGAGCAAAGCGTCAAAGGAGGCTATATGGTTGAAGAACTTCATTGGAGACCTTGGAGTTGTGCCATCCATAAAAGAGCCGATGGAAATTTTCTGTGATAATGAAGGTGCGGTTGCCTTGACCAAGGAACCGAGAGATCATGGCAGATCTCGACATATTGACAGAAAATACCATTTCATCAGACATCGGGTAGAAGAGGGACTCCTCGTTGTGAAGAGGGTATCATCAGAAGAGAACCCAGCAGATCCCCTTACGAAGGGACTGAGTAGGGTCAAACACTTGCAGCACGCTAGGAGCATTGGGCTGAAGGATGATATAAGTTTGGATTAGATAGGAAACGTGTAATAGATAGTTTGTACTTGACATTCGATGAATAAATAAAATGTATTATTTATGAGTAAAGCTACTATCTTATGTTGGTTATTTATCTATTGTTTCCATTTTGCATGTTTTGACTTCCTGAATGATATGATTATTCAAAAAGTCCACAGTCAATCATATTTTGGAAGTAGGTATGAATGAAGACTGTCATGAATTGTTTGTAGATTGTCTGAAAGGCTTTGGACATAGCAAAGGTTTGCTGCAAAGTTCATGAGTGCTTGTGAATATGAGTTGAGCATTGGAATAAACCCGAGTTTGTTGTATCACTTAGTGGTGTTTTATCTTAAAGTGATCGCAAAGTGATAACATCATATAGTCTTAAAACTTAGAGATATGGTTGTTGTTTGCTGGTTGGTTATACATTGATAATGTGTAAACGCATCAGTAACTTGATGTTATAAAACACATTATTGTGTGTGATCCATTAGCAAATGATAGATGCATATGAGTCGAAGTTGATCTGTTCCTTTTATTCTATGAGGATAAAAGTGATATATTGGCCACTTGATGATTTGGTTTGACTTATGTGTCGCGCCCGATAAGAATGAAGTTGATGTGTTCAACTAAATTCTATGTCAAACAAATCGGAAATCAAGGAACTACTGCTGGACAATAAGCATTGTCAGCATAATATCCAGAACAGAGGATTATACGATCCCTTATCTAAAGGACAAGTTGATCAGAGTTGACAGCGAAGTATAAGAGCTACGATTGCTAATCGGATTCTGAAGTCATATGTGGGATATAGTTACTAGACTTATCCAAGTGGGAGACTGTTGGAATAGTGTATAAGCCCGTAACTATATTTGGTATGTACTTGACCCGGTTGTGCATGGTCCTTTTGGCCCGGGTTGCCTTCTCCACAGCAACTTGACAAGGTAATTTAAGGAGAAAGAGAGAGTATTATGATTTATTAATATATTATAAGAATAATATATTAAAGGAGAAATCATATTTATTTAATTAGTATTGGTCATAAATTAATTGAGAATTAATTTAGTGGTCAAAAGAGATTAATTGAATAAAGGGGCATAAACTGTCAAATGTGTGATAGTTGAACTTTTAGGTTAAGGAATCTAATGGGCTTAAGGGGGAACGAAATTCTGATGGGTAACCATCATATTTTCGTCCAAGGGCCTTATTCCAGAAGGTTCCATGGGCTGCTTAGTGGCTAAGCTGTCCATTAGGGTTTAGAGTGAAACCCTAGTAACCTGTAAGTATAAATATGACCCCTAGGGCATGAATTCGGCTACCACTTGATTCTAAGAGTACCCTAGGCTGAATTCTAGCCTCCCTCCCCCTCTCTTATATTGCCTTCTTGCTTGTGGGGTTTGTGAACCATTAGAGGAGTTGCATTTGTGACTCTAGGCTCAAAAGAAGAAGATATACAAGATCTAAGCCAACAATTGAAGAGGTAAACATCTAGATCTGACTCTATATGTTAGTTTTGTTGTTTATATGCTAGATTAGGGTTTGTAAGTCTTGGAATCCAAGCATGTTCAATAGTGAAACCTAGATCCAAGCATTAGGGTTTGTATGAGCACATAGGAATGTTTCTTATGCATAAAACCCATCAAGTAGTGCAACAATAAAATGTCTGTCGAAAACGGACATCGGATGATGAAGTTACGGATTTTTAACGGACTTTTCGTGTCCCGACATATTAAAAATAATATAATTAAAATAAAGTCAAAATTAGCCAACAGAGTCTAAATGAAAGTTGTAGAGTACATTCTCACCTACGCGTGGATATAAAGAACGCAAAAAACAGAGCTCGTACGCAAAAGTTATGCAATTTAGAAGTTGGAAAAATCCATTTACGCCCCGCGTAAAGGATTACCCCCCGAGTACCAGAGGATAGGAGCCTCGTCCCATCGGCCACAGGCTCTCCCATCGGACCTCCCATCTGAAGTGCGTCATGCATGATGTCCAATACGCCCAGCGTACCGAGGGTCTCCAACTCCTATAAAAGGAATGCGAGGGTTCTGGGCATAATTGCTCATTTTCTCTCCTTCTCTTGCATTTTTACTCTGTTTTGTGTGCAAGAAATATCCCGAAGCCCCGGTTTTCATACCTAAGTCCCGAAGGAAGTTTTACGCTCCCGAGATTCTCGAGAATCCTGACAAATCCGCCTTCTCCTGTCAACGTTCTGCTCGGTTTTCGTCTCACTTTCTTTAATCTATCAAGTGAGTTCATACCCCTATAATTACGTTTTCAAATGCTTTGTAAATGCTTTTATACACTTTTAAGGGGGGAAATACAAGTAAACACAGGATTATTCTCGTGTGAATAACATCAATCTTTTGCTATACTTTTTGTTATAATCAATCATATGTGATTTTTAACTATCATACGAAAACGTTCTCATACAACATATCACGATAACACTTTGTCCTTTTGGAATAAAACATGTTGTTATATAAATGTCAAAGACTTTATTTATATTTTGAGTTTGAATGTTCAATAATATTATTACAAACGTTATACTTGCATACAAAGTCGATATTGCACTAGGGTTTATCATACAAACGAATCACACATTTGGAAAAACTATAATAGGTAAAGTTTACTAGATATTCATGAGATTTTACATACTACAAATACTATATCAAGTAAATACTTTCATATACAAGAACAAATGGACTTTTCATACGTAAATCTATTTAATACTAAGTTTTGTGAGACATTCAACTTCATGTACTTTCAAGTATGCAGTTAAAGTCCTATATTATGTACCATAATCTCTTGTAGGGAGAGCGTGATACTTTTGTATAAATCTATACGGGATTGACAATCCTGCACCTAAACTGTTAGCTACAGTTAGACCGACAGGTCTGGGGTGACAAACGTCATAACATTCCAACACCTGAAGAACGTTGTTACATGCAGCCTGGGTCAATAGCATGGTTGTAAAACTCACATGGAGTATTAAAAACACGTTGATTTACGGGGTTATCAAATGCCTTAGCGATTTTATACATATATAAATCTACTATTCTAGGCATGAAAAACACTATTGCATTACAGTTTTTGGAACTTTTAAACTACCATACACTTATGAAAAAATATTGGAATTTTAGAAACATCATTCAAAACAGTCGGGTCTTAGTAGAAGACCGCTTTTATACTAGTAGGAAATATGAGATTTTCTAGGAGTTTTCAAACATCTATAAACAAATTCATTCAAATTTATATAGACATTGACATTAAATACTTATGAACTCGTCAACTTAAATGTTGATCTACTCTTTCAAATCTACTTGTATTTCTCAGGGATTCAGTAATACAGGTAAACTTCAACTTTCGGAGAAGTGATGCTAAGGCGTCAGTTTTAAATTCATTTTTTCATCATATTGTAATTTGTTTTTGAAACAAGTATCATCCAACAATGTAATCTCTTAAATTATATATATGATGGTCGTGTTTACTTTCTTTACTATGTATTCAACTATTACGATATTGCATGAAGTCATCCACCCTCGAACTATTTCGCCGTTCTGGTTTGGGGGTGTGACAAAAAATATTTACAATCCTATTCCAGAAGCTTTAAACTTCAAATTAAATTGTTCACAACCTACCCTCACTCGAAAAAAAATATGTGAAAATAAGTCCAAATCAATTAACTTTCATTTCATTTATTTACATTACACCCCTCTCTTGGGATTTATTTGCAAAATAAACCCAAAGATCAAACTTAGAAATTAAATTGTATTTTTACATGTTTTTTTTTGGGAGAATACATGTGTAATATGATATAAATTTATATATGATACACATAAAATACTATTATTTAATACAAATACTATACTAGTTATGAAATTATTGCTTGACATTATACTAGTTTACAATATCAAGATAATCATATGGTATGTTGTTAGGATATTACAACTATCTAAATAACTTATGCCTTCCTAACACATAGTTTATACAAGGAAGCATACTTAAATGTATACTAATTATGCTTTTATAAACTCCATATAAATTCATTATGCCTAATAACTTATCCACTTATAGGTTAGGGCTGAGAGATTTTTCAACTACCTTAGTTAAGGGCTTTTTAGTGAGACTATATTCATTAGCTAAGCCTAATCACGTAGTATACCCACACTACTATAATTGTTAATCTTCGAAGCGAGATACATATGTATAGATCTATACACGGTTGACATTCCCGCCTGCGATTGCTTGCTATAATCTCGACTGATCAATTGAAGCAGCTGATAAGTGTCTACAATCGTACTATGGCATATAATGAAGCGACGTAGGGGGTACATACAGTTACATAGCTGGTTATAGGACTCACTATAAACATTAACTACACACACACTCTCTCTCTCTCTCACACACACACACACACTACAAACCACAGATTTGGTTGATCTCAAAGCTATATTTAAGTATGAACTTACTTATGATACATTGTTGAAAATGCAAATGTTATTTACAAACATAGTTTTGATACTTACAATGAAAATACTTTTTAGACTTATAAAAGTATTATACTGCTATTAGCAGAAAACATGTGACTCTCACAAACCTTGTGTTGACTTTCAAACTACATATATTCTCAAGAAATCAGTGATTTCAAGCATTTCAGACATTGGGAGAAATCATGGATTGTATGCAATTTAAATTCTAGCTTTTTTATGTTATGCCTATCTGTTATGGCAATACATGTGTTACTATTATCTGTAAGAACCTTGTATTCAAACTTAAAGATGGAATACAAATGTTGTTTTTTATTGTTGTATTTGTGTTGTATATTCAATGTATCTGTGATCCATGAACTTAATCGCACAGCCCAACATGTTCCACCGCCTCGGCCGGGGTGTGACAATTTGGGTCATATCAATTAGGGCATGTTGATATTCATCACGTAAAAGTTCTAAATGAACTGGTCATATGACTTTGGAAGCAAAAGAACAATCAATTTAATGGCTTACCTCCTTAGAAAAAACAACACACATTCTCTCTAACTTGTCAATGTACGATTCCCTTTTTAGAATATACGCACGTACAAAATTTCCATCTTGATGTTTATAAGCCAATAAAGCTCGAGTAGTTTCATATCTTTCAACTTGGGAAAACGTGACGTAATGAGAGTCACTGGAGGACGAGGTGGAAGAATTCAAGAGAAATGATATTCAATTCCATCATTTCCTTAGGAAGGAAAAATAATTTCACCTTGACTTGAAATTGGAAGACCATCTCTTGAAGAAGAGGAAAATCATTTCCATAAGAATAAGAAAGACTAAATTTATCTTCATAAGACATCTAAAGTGAGAATAGAGAGAATTCAAGTATTTCATTTTAATCATTAATTATTAACCCCAAAAAAAATTAAATTAAGGCTACGATCCATATTTTCGATTCGAAATTATGAAGAGGGACGTCATAATCAAATTCCAATCTATTTTAGGTAGGTAAGGCTTTTACTAATTACAATCTTATGAAACTCCTAGATCTTTCGCGATTCACTGAATCTTATCAATGACATGTTTTAATCTCAGATTATGCTCTCACTTTTGTGACTGAAATGTCGAGGATCATAAATGAGATGTGAATAACCATGCTAACCCGCTTGACAACCTTGATGTCATTTATCATCTCACATTGATGTGATGGTTAACCACACACGCTCCATCAATAATGATGATTTTCAAGGTGCCCATCATATCTTTTTATAGTCCATATTAGTGTGTTGGTTAACCACACGTACTCCACTAACGACATATAAAGCTTGATGTGCGTTTTCATGGATTAGCATACTTTTCACATTTTTCCTAAAGTAACTATGAGTGGGACTTTAAAAGGTTTAGTTACTTTATATCATTATACTTATTAATGAGATTACGTCCTATCAAATCTGTTCGGCTAACGACCATCCACCATACAAGAGAGCGATAGGTAAGAATGGATACCCAATGATGGTCATTTTATAGGCTGCTTCCTTAAACTCCCCTTATAGTATGACTTCGTGCATGAGGCGTACTAGCGATTTGACTGACTTATCTTATACATATAATATATTAAACCTTTATATATATATATATATATATATATATATATATATATATATATATATATATATATATATATATATATATATATATATATATATATATATATATATATATAATAAGGTGTATTTTAAAACATTTAAATATACATGGTTTAATCTTTTATAAATTAAACCTTCTAACTTAATTAAATTTAAACCAATTTATGGATTTATTAATTATCTTTTAATTAATCATTTAATTAAATTAATAATAAGATCCACAATGATAATATTAATTAATCTTATAATCAATCATTATCAATTGTAAAATTATCTCTTAACATTTTGGGTTTTATTTAATTATCTAATATAAGCAAAATTCAGTTTTCGCAGATATTATAGTAGATAATTACTAAATAACAACCATATAAATCAAATAGGCAAGAAAATCCAAAATTTTTGAATTTACTATGCTCACGTCGTGAGCATTAAATCTCACGTCATGAGATCAGTCTGACAGAAAACAAAAATGTTTTGTTCAAATTCATCCTATGTACAAACAATGTTCGACACACCAAGGCTCTAAACCACTGATGAGTTTTATAGATTACATTAACTATGTGCTTGCAGAATTTTACTTAACATTTAAGGGCACATGCAATCTATGTATTTAACACTTTGAATGTAACATGCTATGAACAACAATAATAACTTAAACCCTAATGAATCCCTAGTATAATCATATTACAAGAGTTTGGGTTACATACATTTGATTTGTTATAGCAAACATATCACTTCAATCTCCTTTTTGAAAACCTCGGAAAGCAAGCACCAGAAATCTCGTGCCTCTAATGGATCACACTCAAAACCCTAGAAACTCTAGATTGAAAAGGAGAGAGAAAGAAGAGAGGTGTAATTTTCGCTCCTAAGCCTTATTGGAAGAGAATGAACGAAATTGAGGCTATAAGGGGTCCTATTTATAGTTTAGGTAACTTAAGGACAAAGTAAGATTTGAATAATTAAATAATAGATTTAATCGTTATTCAAATCATTTCCTTATCTGCATCCAGGAGGCTTCTAAAAACCCTAAGGATGCTCTCAAAATCGTCCAACCTTTGGATGATTCTAGAATCGTTTCAATTGCTCAACTGTTGAACAATTACAATTCACTCATTGCACCTTTAATTAATCCCAAATTAAATCCAGATTAATTATGATTAATAATTAATTAATTCAATTGATTTCTTATTAATTTATTAATCATGTAAATTAACAAATCAATTATATAACAATTGATCGCATGTTAATTTTTTAATTACATAATAAATTAACATATCAATTATCTATTTCCAATTAATATATTAATCACATTTAACATATTATTTATCTTGTTTTCTCCTAATATCATTTCTAGTTATTTCTGACTATGAAGGCAACCCAAAATGAACTTTGCTAATTCAAGATTATACTAATTTAATAATTGGTTTACACACCTAATCCAACAATATTCACTTGTATTGGTCTTGGAACAACTCGTTTATATGGTTTATTATTAAAAATGAAAAATTTTCTATGAATTTTTGGGACGTTATATGTCACTTGCGCTTCTATCATTTTTTGTTCCACCTGACTCATCATCTCCGCCTTGCTCTCAGACACATTGATCAAATTTGTCTCCAAAATAATCGATAACAATAGATCCTGAAGCTGATCAAGCCGCTGTTTTTGCTTTACTTCTTCCAACGGGACGACGAAGATGTTGCTCATCTTCAAGATCTATCAGATCATTGTTGGGAAAGTTATATCAGGGTTTCTTGAACGCTTTGAATCGAAAGACGTTTGTGAAGTTCCTTCAGATTGTTTTTTCCATTTTGGAACATCTTTCAATTTGAACTTCAGATTGAGATATGGAAAAGGCTTACGGGTTGTCGTATATTGTAGTATATATGAGTAAATAGTTGTTTTTTTTTTTTCTTAAATTAATTTTTCAAAAAATGCGGTTGAACGGCTAATAAAAGGTGGTCAAACGTCAAATGCATAAAATAGCTCCTTATTATCTGATGTGAGTCGTTGATGGCACCACAATATTCCACGACCGCAAGCATCACCGAAACACAATGATGATGTTCATTGTCGTGGTTCGTGGCCACATCAACCAAGAGACATACCCATTGGTAATGGTCTCATGTATCTTACAACTATTATATTTAGGCTTTATTATTATTTATTTATTTTTATTATTTCTTAAAATAAAAGTAAATAGAAACTTATCCGGTCTTTTTACTCAAAACAAAATTGATTCCATTGTTACATTGTGTATATAAATAGAGTGTAATCAGAAAGTCAAAAGGTATGTTGGAAATGGAAGCGTCTCATCGTCGTCATGGTTGTATGTTTCTTTTTCGGAGCGAAGGAAATCCAGTTTACTCCAGTTGACATGAATTGGTGCGAACTCCATGGCTATGGCTTTCACCGACTGCTTTATCCGCCTATAAAAATGGCTTCCCTTCCATTTCCCTAAACCATCTCAATCATCCTTTCCATCTCCGACCAAAAAAACTAGAAAGGGAGATCATCCATATCGTTTGAACATGGGGAAGTCGTTCATTTTGGTGGCTTTCCTACTCATACTCGTCTCCATCGGAGCAACCACGGTTGGAGCTGATGACAACAAGCCTGACGATAAGAAGACTCCGGCTGCACCGGCACCCGCCCCTAAATACCAGAAACCAGCGCCGGCCCCGGCCCCCAAGGAGGAGAAACCAGCGCCGACTCCGGCCCCCAAGGAGGAGAAACCAGCTCCGACTCCGGCCCCCAAGGAAGAGAAGCCAAAACCAGCACCGGCTCCCAAGGAGGAGAAACCAGCGCCGACTCCGGCCCCCAAGGAGGAGAAGCCAAAACCAGCACCGGCTCCCAAGGAGGAGAAACCAGCGCCGACTCCGGCCCCCAAGGAGGAGAAGCCAAAACCAGCACCGGCTCCCAAGGAGGAGAAACCAGCGCCGACTCCGGCCCCCAAGGAGGAGAAGCCAAAACCAGCACCGGCTCCCAAGGAGGAGAAACCAAAGCCTTCTCCTGTCGACGAAGATACCACGAACTACGACGATGAGACACCAGACCCAAAAACAGGAAGCGAACGGGCTAAGTGTAAATCGAAAGGAGCTTGTAATAAGAAGACACTAACTTGTCCGGCAGAGTGCCCGGAGAGGAAGCCCAAAAAGAACAAGAAGAACAAAGGTTGCTTCATCCATTGTGGTAGCAAATGTGAAGCTACTTGCAAATGTATGTGCTCCACCTGTTCGACAAAATGCTTCTTTGAATTCCTAATAATCTACACTCTTAACTAATTTGCAATTGAATAACAGGGAGGAGGCCACAATGTAACGGGTATGGCTCATTATGTTACGATCCAAGGTTCGTCGGTGGCGATGGAGTCATGTTCTACTTCCATGGCGGCAAAGGACGTGATTTCGCTCTTGTCTCCGACACCAACCTCCAAATCAACGCCCACTTCATCGGAAACCGCCCAAATGGCCGGAAACGTGACTACACATGGGTCCAGTCCATCTCTATCATGTTCGACACCGACATCCTCCTTCTCTCAGCCAAGAAAGTGCAACAATGGGACGACTCCGTCGACGTGCTTCTAGTAAAATGGAACGGTCAACAAGTCAACGTCCCCTTCACCGGAGACGCAGAATGGAAAATCAACACCGGAGTAAGAGAAGTGGCGGTGGAAAGAACCGACGAGACTAACACTGTTAGAGTTACAGTCGGTGGACTGGTTGAAATCGACATGAAAGCTGTTCCGGTGACCAAAGAAGACGAAAAAGCTCACAACTACCAGTTACCATCAAATGACGCTTTTGCCCATTTCGAGACACAATTCAAATTCTCAAATCTCTCAGACAACGTCGAGGGCATTTTGGGAAAAACCTACAGACCAGGGTATGTTAGCCCAGTGAAGAGAGGGATCGCAATGCCATTAATGGGTGGAGAAGACAAATACGAAACTCCGTCTTTAACTTCACCTCGTTGCAAACTCTGCATATTTCAGTCAAATTACGAGTCTGCCCCTCCCGCTAACGGTTTATTTCAATACTAAATTACAAATCAATTATTGTAATTTCTTGAAATTTGTCAAATAAAGGTCATAAAGTTAAGGCTCTTGAATTTCTTTATTACCCAAATAAAATGGTTTTAAAGTTCTATTCTATGATTTATAATTGTAATTGTATTCGTATTTTTCATTCACACGATGCTTCTACGGCTAAACTTTTAACTACATTTACACAAGGATCACCAAAAGTAACAGTCGAAACTCCAACACTACAAGTCTTGAACCCAAGGCAAGCATTTTGTAGGATCGAAAGTGCATTATCACTCTTGCATTCGCCATGTCTAAAATTACCACATTGCCCTTGAGGTGTTCCAAAGCTAGCAAAACTTTATAGAAGAGATGACTTGATTAGGGATTTAGGGTGAGGGCATTCTAAAGAAACTTTGGTTCTTGTTTCCGTTTTCTTGTTGACTTATCTTGACTCCATGCTTTAATGGACGATGGGTGTGATTCAGACACATGTGAGTAGGGTTGTAAACGAACCGAACGAATATGAAGTAGAACTTGTTCATGTCCGTTCATTTAAGTTAGCCGAACAAACAAATGAACACGAATAGATAAACAAACGAGTTCTCTTGTTCATGTTCGTTCATTTAACAAATTACCTTGTTCGTGTTCGTTCGTTTATGTTCGTGCACATGCTAGACGAACATTAACGAACAAAGATAAACAAACACGATTGGACATATATGAACATAAACACACATATAATATATTAATTATAATTGAATATATATTAACATAAATAAATTTAAACTAACAATATAAACAAATGTTCACAAACATAAATGAACAAAATTGGACAATTGTTCATGTTCATTCGTTTAACTAAATGAACAAGAATTTATGTTCATGTTCGTTCATTTATTTTAAAAAAACAAACATAAACGAACTTCCCGACGAACGGTTCACAAATGGTTCGTTGAACGTTCAGTTTGTTTACAATCTTACATATGAACATAAACTTTGAAACATTTGTGTTGTGAAAGATATTTTTGTAGAGACTCCACCAATTTCTTCAAACTAACACAATTAGATTTCCACTAGGTTGTCACCGTGATTAAGGTACATGGTACTTACAAGATTATACCAATTAAATTGGTGGGTGTTATATCACATATTACCATACTTTTCGCATGTAATGTCAGTGTCACATCATTTACCCTTAACCTACAAAATTGGTAGGTGTAGTATCACACCTTACCATACTTTTCATTTTCTTTTTTTTATTAAATAAAATTTATTTTAATAAATATAATTATATAAAAATAATAAAAGGAAAGTACTTCATTAATTAAAAAAAATGCATACTAAATTAAAATCATAAATAAAAAACATAATCGAAAAATAGTAGAATAGTATGTTATGCCTAATCATCGTCGCTCGCAACGTCATCATAATCCTCACCCGAATCATCTTCAAACATGTCTGATTCGTCATTTGTATTGTCGAACAACTTATATTCAAAATCAACAACAATGGGATTCAATTGAGCATTGAAGATGTGTTCACTAAATCAATGCGGATATTGTGGTGTCCAACTCGGTCGTATAATTCCCCTATGCTCGCCATGTACATATGTAACGTACCAAAAATCCAAGGAAAAACTTTCATTTTTAAAACATTAATTCATACCACATTTTGTTCCCAAAATCATTCAAGATGAAAAATAGTATTTAAACATCAGAGTAAAAATCATGACTAATCAAATGCGGAATAAACTCTGGGGGATGTTGTGCAGTCACATCGGGCCCTTCCCTTTCATACTGGAAGTACCTGAAACCATAAACATGAAACTATAAGCACAAAGCTTAGTGAGTTCCCCAAAATACCACATATCATACATATCATGGGGCCATTTGGCCAAACCCATAATAATGGGCGTAGCCCTTCCTAGTCAACGGGGCCACCCTAACATAAAATTGGGCCTAGCCCATCATACAATGGGCACAACCCAACATACAATGGGCCCAAACCTCTCATGCAGTTGTCCCCAGTCCTACATGCATGCCATTGGCCCCAACCCATCATACAATGCAAAAGTCACAAAAACAGCTAGCATCCTACATAACGTATCCTAGTGGTCCGACATTGGTGCCTTCGACCTACATGTACAGTGAGGAGACTCACCTCAAATCCGAGATAACTGAAACACACACGCGCTGCTGCTACTGGGCTCTTCACACTAAACATATCCAAAACCATCCCTACTAAAAAATTAGGGTAATAACCCAAAATCAAGTTCCAACTCTTAATCTATCATGCTAAGGGTAGAAGACCATTTTACCCTTCCCATATCCGACCCAACAATCCATGGCCCAAAACCCAAAGGACCCAAGGCCCAAAAATGGCCCATATTGACTTCTGATGAGTACACCCCGCGTACCACCCCAATACGCTCGATGTACTGCTTAATCGAAGAGAAAGTAACGCGTTGAAACCCATTATCCGCAGCGTACCAGGAGGGTATGCCCGATGTACTACCCAACTACCCAAACTCAACTTTAAGCTCTTAATGCTTAAAGACCAAAACATCCAATTCACATATCTAACTCTATGGGGGCATCTTAAGTCATAAATTTCCAACTTTATGACTTTGCATGGTTTAATGGTGTCCAAAACCAAACCCTAACTTCTTACTAACACTTAATGGCTAAAAAATCATGCATGGTTGTACCACAACCATCAAGATCTAACTTTTATGCTACATAAACCTTAGATCAAACAAGAAATGAGTCAAATGACACCCTTAAGCTTTGCAATAGCTTTTACTCAAAAGAACCAAAATCATGGGACCAAAAGGTGACAAATCATAACCCAAAACTAGATCTACATGAAAGAACCATTAAGGTCGAAACTTTACACCTCCAAAAGATTGCAAAGTAGAAGAGAGTTATGGATCTTCAAGCTCCTAGCTAACCAACACTCATCTAATGAGTTCTTCTTCTTCTAAATGCACCAAAAAGACACCAAAATCACTCAAAGGCTCAATAATCTTTTAAATGGGGCTAGGGTTTCGAATTTTGGGTTAGAGAAGATGAAGGTTGAAGGTAAGAATGGTTTGCAATAAGATAAGGTCTTTAAATAGGGTCTAATACCCAAAAATTAGGGTTTAACCCTGACTGGCGTATGCCCAACGTACTCCATGTACGCTCTGTGTACGAGGAAGAAACTTTGCGATAACTTAAGCCTAGTACGCCCAACATAATAGCTTAAACCCAAAACCCTCCTAACTTCTAATGGTCATAACTCCCACGTCCCAATCCGTTTTTGGCATTCTGTATATGCTCGGAAAGGTAATGAGAAACCTTATAATTGTAGCACCTGGTTTTTGGTACATATTCTTTGTGATTAACTCTTTAAATATTTTCATTTGGCCTTGGACTCGGCGAGTTGATGGGATAACTCGCCGAGCAGAAGCGGGACAAGACACGGGGTTTAAGCTATGGACTCGGCGAGTTGGTACTGGTCGGACAAAAACCCTAATTCGAGGGTTTGCACCCTATTTAAACACTTTAACTTGGCCTCTTTCGTCCCATTTACCTCCAGAGAACCTCCATAGCATACCCTAGCCGTTGTTGAAGCAAATTAGAGCATTTGAAGAGTTTTTGGTGTACTTGTGATCCAAGGTAGGAAGAGAAGCTTGAAGGAAACGGGAAGGACTGAAGGGGATCCGAATTGGTGCATCATTTGCAGCTCATTAAAGGTAAAAAAAAAGTTTGTACCTAGATCTTCCAATTGTTAGATCCCATTTTGGTGGAGTTTTAGGGCTTTATGAGCCATTTTAGCTAGCCAACCATGAATGCAAGCATGGTTGGGGATGAGGGTGTGGATCTAGGACCCTTGAAGGGTCACAAAGCAGAAAGGGGGTGCTTTTCCACCAAAGAAAGGCTCCATGCAACTCAAGGGTTTGTTTTAGGACCTTTTGAGCTTAAAGTCCCATGCAAGCACGTAAAGGTTGTGACTTTAAGCGCTATAGATATATCCTTTGATCAAGAGCTGTGCATCAGAAATGGAAGATCAAGTGAGAATATGCGACAGACTCGGCGAGTCCATCCTTGGACTCGGCGAGTCCAAGCTTATGTCCCAAATCAGTTGAGGGTCAAAAGGACCTAGTTGAGTGTGGAAAGGTTTTAGGGAGTCCCGGGGAGTGACCCAACGTTCTGGACTAACCAATTGTTCGGGATATTCATGGGACTCGGCGAGTGCATGAGCAGACTCGACGAGTCCAAGGCAATCTTCATATGGATGAAGATGAACTCGACGAGTTGTTCATACAACTTGGTGAGTCAAGGACAGGACCTGTTTATCAGGTGAAGATGAACTCGACGAGTTGTTCATACAACTTGGCGAGTCGGATGAAGATTCAGTCGATGTTCATTTAGAAGGAAAACTCATCGAGTCATTGCCTAACTCGACGAGTAGAGTCGGGGATAAGGACAAATAGAGGGATACGGACTCGGCGAGTTGGCAAGCCAACTTGGCGAGTCAGGTCAACTGGAAGTTGACTTTAACCTTGACTTTGACTTGGTAGGGGTAGGATGGTCATTTTACCCTAAGGTCAGTTAGCAGTGTTTGATTAAGTGTTTTGTTGGAAGTGCAGCCGAGGATTTCCGGAGCAGTGGCAGCAGATACACAGTTCCCGCGCAGATCAGCAGCTACTTCGAGGTGGGTTACCTTCCAGTAGCGGTGGATCTACAGCCACAATGCAGACCCACCAGTAGGAGTTGTATGTTAGATGATTGTCTTTGTGATATCATCTAGGTTTGCTACTACCTGATATGTTATATGTTGGCATGATATGTTATATATGATAGTAGTAGAGTTCGGTTGTTAGGACCGAAGGGTAGGTCAGGCACCCCAGATATTTCTGATAGTATGTGATGGTATGTTTGTATGCTAGCATGATATGTTATATGTGATAGGGGTAGTAGGAGGGGAATAGTCCCCAAGTTCGGTTGTTAGGACCGACGGGTAGGTCAGCACCCCAGAATAGCTTGACATGGGTAGGTCAGCACCCCAGAATGGCTTGACACGGGTAGGACGACACCCTAGAATGGCCGCACGGGTAGGTCGGCACCCCAGAATGGCCGTACCGGGTAGGTCGGGCATCCCAAAATTGCCCGACAGTATGTATGCTATATGATTGTATGGTATGTGGTACGATGGGGGGGGGGGGACTCACTAAGCTTCGTGCTTACAGTTTTCAGTTTTGGTTTCAGGTACCTCTTCATCGAAGGGGAAGGAGCTGGCGCGGTAGCGGCACATCATACACACACACTGTTTTCCGCTTTACGAACTTGTTTTGGGATTTGTACTTTGTTATTGGGTTGTTTTCATATTTTGGGTTTCAGACACGATATATGTTATGAAATGACTTGATCAGACAATGTTTTATTTAAAAATGTTTTCCAAAGTATTGATTTTAAAAAACGAAATTTTTGGGCGTGCAATTTGGGTTGTTACAAGTTGGTATCAGAGCCCTGGATTTGAGGGATTCGGGCACACCTTCGAGGGTGTCTGAACTCAAATAGAGGAATGAAAGGATTTCGAAAAAGAAAAAGTTTTCTAGAATATTAAGTAAAGAGTTTTAAGAAAAAACGAAGTGTGTGATGTGCACGACCGACCGAGCTCAAGTAAGTATTCCCCAAAGTACCCATACAATGTTATGCAATGTTTATCAGTTCAGTAGAACAACATGCTAGTATAGGACTAAGGGTCTAGGAGTGATGCCTTATGTGCCTGATTTATGTGCTTCAGCTTATATGAATTGCATGCTAGTGTTAAGTAGACAGCAGTAGGATAGCTTGTTCAGGTTATGCCTGATAGTATGAGCTTAGCATTGTATGCTAGTACAATTTCTTTCTATGAGAACAGACTTGCTTGAGTAGTTTACCTGCATCCGAATGTTGTTTGCCTTGTGCTTTGTGGGACTCTAAGTGATGGGAGTTAACCATTAGGTGAATACGTCACGTCACATGTGGTCAGGGTTGAATAATCTCAGAGTGCTGGATTTGGCCCTATCGCGCAGCTCTTGGCTGAGTCTAACCGTTGTAGGGACGAGTCTGTTACTCGAAGGATTATCTGAGCCTAATCACATGTGATGGTATCCAGGTGATGGCTAATTGGCATTACAAGGAGGCCTTCAGCAACTGAGGACCGGTTTGGGTAGGGCCAAAGATTTTCCCTAGCGTAAGCCTAGGATGAGGATAACAGTGATCAACAGTGGTAAAAAAAGGATCTGGTGGAGTCAAGCCAGTCCTTGAAGAAGGTACGAATATATGTGGAAGGTAGTATGGGACCGTACTACCGAAAGCAGAGGATCCGTACCCGAACTAAGGAAAGCTGAGATAAGACCAGGGAACTTGTAGTAGATGTGATCCCTCAAGAGGTACCAGTATCACTAATGGTTGTTATTATGTATAGTAAAATGGTGGTACAACGTTCGAGGCTAGCAGTTGGCAGCTCAAGAGAGGGATCAGGTTCGGGATCAGGTTCCGAGCCAGTAGATGAGGGGCTACATGAGTTCATAGCGTCAGAGATCACCAGAGGTATCCTTGAGTCGACCCCACCATCTTCGGGTCGATCAAGGAAGGGATAGTTGAGTTGATGGAGGATCGCCTCAGGGCATTCAGGAGTGACCTGACATCTGGCCAGTCATGTTCTCGCACACTGTCCTTCAAGGACTTCAGGGGCAGTGGTGCGCCGGATTTTCATGGGGCGAAGGACCCCATACCTGCCAGACGATGGATTGCAGACATCGAGTCTGCACAGTTGACTAGCTTCTGCCCCGAGGGGTCGAATGTGACGTTTGCAGCAGGGTGTTTGAGAGACAGAGCTAGAGACTGGTAGGAGTCTGTTGGTGACTCATTGGGAGCCTCGGCTGTTGAGGCTATGTCATGGTCAGACTTCGTGACCAGGTTCCGAGCAGAGTTTGCACCAGCTGTGGAGCTTTAGCAGCTGGCCAGGGAGTTTTTGGATATGTGGTAGACCACGGAGACTATGGCGGAGATCACCGCCAAGTTCCGGTAGAGGGCGTTGTTGGTGCCCTAGTACGCGAGTGATGAGGATATGAGGAGGACCCGCTATCATGACATGCTACGAGCTGATATTCGAGAGCATGTTAGTTTTTCCACTTGCCCTACTCTGGAGTCCATGATTGCCAGGTCCAGGGAAAGGGAGATCGATCTGGAGCACATCCGGAAGAGGAAGACAGAGGAGGGACAGATGGGAGGGGCTTCGGGGAAGAAGCCCAAGGGATCAGATGGTAGGCCGAAAGGCCAGTCGGGACCGGGCCGCTGCAGGAAATGCGGCAGGCCACATGAGGGAGCATGTAGACTGGGATCGTCGGGCTGCTATAAGTGCGGCAAGAT